>NW_027271120.1:0-215000 GCF_040938485.1 Diadema antillarum
AGAGAGAGATAAAAAAGAATAGAAGAGGAAAAATAAATGGCAAATGAGCTCCTGGGCCATGAGATACATATGTGATGTTCATGATGCGAAGGCCGCATTCATGGACTGAAGGCACAATTACTGCCTCGCACACGCCAGTAGCCGTCCTGTGCCCATCGCATCATCTATCCCCGCATTTTCGCGTTCTAGGGTAATGTCGTGATGAGGGCGGAAAAGATGACTGCCCCCAACTAGATTGATCCGGTTGTAGGAGCGGATTGCTGGTGCTTGTTGTGCCACGACCTCTCGTGGCCGCGATCGTTATTGTTGTTGCTTTGTTTTCCAGCGTTTGTTTGTTTTGCATGGTTTTTATTTTTTTCTCCTTCTGATAGATTTGATCAGCAAAGAGACTTGGGAATACTTGTAAAGTGTAACTATGCATAGCCATATCTTAGCCAGATATGAAAACATTTTTTTTTTCGTCTGCCAGACACTGACATGTCTTCAGGTGCTGTCTGCTACGTTGTCATCTTTTTGGCTCATCTTAGATATTAAGGTGGAGTTTTGACAAATGTCAAAGTTATTTTCTCCACTCCTTAGTTTTCGGCAAAATGTCATATTATGACGAGCTCAGATTTCTCCCCTCCTCCATTCCAGGAAAGTGAAAGACCAAGGTTGGCCGCATAATCTTATCAACAATTAAAGAGCTCGGGAGGTGTAACTGCTTCATAATTGTAGTAATCTCATGGACCTGATGTGCTGAATTTCGAAGTGAGGCTCTTATAATCCAGAACCAAACTAGGTATGATGGCACATTTATGACACAATGGGAAATTCAGTACCTCAGGAAATCAGTGGCATGCAAACAATGCTAGATGCAATACGGATTGGTTTTGTTCACTTGTCTGTTTATATTTGCACCCAAGTATGAACTTGATTTGATATTCATAATCTTTATATCAAAAACAAATCATGGTTACTCCACAGGGGGCTTTATGAGGATGTGATATTATAAATCCAAAACGAAGAAGTCATTTCTCCATTCTCCCTCCTTCCACATTTACATACAAATATACATACACAGACACACGAAGAAACGCATACGGACATACACATCTAGACAAACACACACACACATAAACACACACATATATACACAGACACATACACATACACATACACAAATGTATTGTACTTGAAGAGCCTGTAAAGTCATATACTTCTGCCTTGATTCATTGCCACACACAGCACATTCACCGAATGATGATGAAGAGGGTGCTTTTTGCATTATCTCCCTCAATCTCCCGGCATGCCGTGTTCGTGCAGCCATAATTTCGGCGCGCCGTCGGTGCTGTGCCACACGCACACACTCACCGACTGCTCCGGTGCCACGGTATAGGACAATACACTATTGGGTGCCACTGGGCGCCGATCCGAAGCTGGGTGCCTTCCCCTGCACTTCAAATCTAATAAGCGCAAGTGGAGCGTGTGCAGGCAGGGAGGCACCTGAAACACACACACACACACACACACACACACACACACATGCACATGCACACATTGAAAGTCAAATGTACACTGCACCCCCCTACCCCACTTGCAGGGTTGAATCTCATACACATTATCATGTATTCTCATATCATATGCTATCAAATATTCTGCGGATGTTCAAGTGTTACTGTGCCCGAACAGGCATGGAGGTCGGCACCCTTGTATCTTGAACATATTGGCAACCTATTTGAGTGCGAAGGTAGAAATAGAGCAGGCTACGGATTACATATTTTTGTTCACGTTATGACAAATGTCCTCTACCCCTCTTTGAGAGTGTCAACACGACATAAAAAATGGTTCAAGCGATACACCGTATATTTGTATACATGTGTGTACATTTGAGCGTTGTGTGTGTGTGGGTGTGTGTGTGTGTGTGAGTGTTTAAGGGAGCGCTACATCCTCTCATCTGAGCCAACATTTTCTCCTAGACTCCTAACAACATTAAATGGGCGCGCAGTCAGGGAGTGACACTTCGCTCCTCCTCTCTTTCCCTTCCTCTTTCTTTTTCTCCCTCTCTACCCTTCCATTGGTTGACATTTATGAGGAGGGTACATGTGTATATGTGACGATGCTGTCCTCCGAATAAACAGTCCATGAAAACGGACAAAGGCAATCAGGGGCTTGTCAGAGCGGGGAAAAACTCACGTTCATCTACCCACTTTCCAGCTAATGTCTCGGCAACATGCTGACCTACATTTCATGCTATCTCGCCAATACCGGTCCGGATGGGACGGGATGGGATAGGATGGGATTTGGGTTGGGTGGGGTGGGGGGGGGGGGGGGGGGTGGGCATGGTAGGGGGTCGTTGGCAAAATGTCAGGCTAGGTAACAGAGCAGGGGAGAAAAAGAAAGAGGAACCCAACGTGAAAATAACAAATAGACATTAACAAAGGCCTGATGACAACTCTCGCAATAGAGCAACGGCGCATTTCAGTGGCAGGCACTTTCAAGTTAATTGCGTCCTCAATACATCTATTTTGATTTGCGGCACACCGGAGCGGCTGATTACCGCAGAAGTAGGTCAGTCAAATGTCAATGCCATGACTCAAGCGGAGGCTATTACCCGTCACAATAACGGTTGATATTTCCACGCTCGTTCGTGCGCAGCTCCAGCTATCAAATTTGCATAATTCATGGATCTACCATCAATTCGCACCCACAATTTTCCCACCCTCCCGTTTATCATGTCCGTCTCCTCTAGTCCCAGCAACTGATGTGAGCTATCTATTTGGAATGCAAACCTGGATGTATAGCCGCAATAACATGGCAACCTTGTGATTCTGTTCAATAGTGTATTGTCATACGCAATGGAACTCGGTCAATGCTTCACCATCTTGGCCAAGCCCACCCTCTGGCTGTAATACAATGACACAAAAGGGGGACACTCTCTATACCCTAGAAAATGGGGAAGGGGGGGGCGCCCCATTTAATAAGAGTCTGCTTCTGGTTATTTCCAATCAAATCCAACACCGTCATCAAATTCTATCCTCCTTTTTGATGGAATCCCATTTATAATCTGGGACACATCACAGTTTGTATTACACACTAATACGTCTGCACACTGCCGGGCGACTGCGGGAAGAAGCTAGCTCAATGGCAACTCGGGCACGTGCATTTCATTTGGCTATACGGTCCAGTCAGAAGGTGGAAAGGGGGTGCACTAGAACTCTGTGCACAGTTGTCTTCTACAGGGCTAATGTGCATCTGCTCGTTGGGTCGGATCATGGTATGCATCCGGTGTAACTCAATTTTGAATCCCCTCACAGCCAAAATGTGCGTCATTAGACAGGGAAGATGGCTTCGACGTTGCAGTGGGTGGGGGGCAATGCAAATAAGGCATTAGCCTAAGTGTTTGATATGAATAAAGGATGAAGTATTCGAGAGCAGAGCAAAGAGAATAGAAAGACATCTCTATGACACTACAAGTATCTATGCAAAGATAGAGGAAGGGGGTTGGATACAGCAGCAAAAGATAGAGAGAAAAAAAACAAACAAAGAGACTGGACTAGATAAAGAAAGAGATAGTGAGGAGAAAGAGACATGGACAAAAAGAGGTGTTAGTTAAACGAATGACGATATCATGACATTTGACAATCAAGCCTCTTTGGGATTCCGGTCGTCTCCAAATTTTATGAGACACAATCCAAACTGAGATACTTAGTGTGACTTCCAGAAAGCAGGGTGATTGATAGATTGCGAAAGAAATGAATAAATTACAATGGCTGGCTTGTCTTGCGTGAAGTAGGATGACAAATAAATGTGTTCACGGGACAAATCAACAAACAGACACAGACACACGCACAGAAACATGCACACTTCAACAACAAAAAATCGTAAACACTCTCTGTAGAGCGCAACATGGATTTCCAACTTGCCTGAAAGCATATTTGTAAATGTAGACAGCTAATAAAACATAAATAGGTCGACACTCATGAAGACAGTTTTTCCAGGATGACAAATCTCCTTCTCACAGTTGACTAATTTTAGAAACTGGATGCGATCATCTTGTAATGTAGGAGATCATTAGTCTGCCTTTGTTGTCCTCCTTAGTGTTTCTTGATAAAACAAGAAAGAAAAATCTAGTTCACAAACTGAGCTGCAGTGAATGGTGCAAGGGATATAAACTGATCATCTTGGATTCTATAGCATGATGCTATTAAGATGGATGTGCAATCATAGAGAATTGCGGGTGGTGGGGGGGGGGGTGGGTGAGGGGGGAGAAGAAGTAAGAGACAAACGAGCAGACAGCAGAGTGACAGACACACAAGAAGACACTGGAGACAGACTTGAGACAGGAAAACTTCCAGGCACCCACTCCTGGCTGTCCCACCGTCCCCCTGGCCAGCCAGACATGGCCGCTGTGGCGCGGGAGGAAGTCCACCTGCGGGGATCCATCAAAAGACGCTTCAATTTCCATGCAAATGAGTTGCACCGTCCCTATAGCTCCGTGCTCAGTGGCCGGGGAAACACCCCTCGTTTCCTCTTCCCTTACCAGTTTCGCCCAGGTTATCTTCACATGAACAAGAACAAAAACAAGAACAAAACAAAACAACAAAACACAAACACAACAAAAACAAAACAAAATCACAAATATGGATTACAAACACTCAATGCAAAGACAGACAGACAGACAGACAGACAGACAGACACATTTCTATACCTGGAGCAGAGCAAGAAAAAATGACGACGACGACGATGACGACGGCGACAACAACAACAACAACAACAACACAAGGACATATAACAAAACATTCAATGCACAGAAAGACAGAGACAAATCTGAACCTGGAGCAGGGCGTGGCGGCTAGTGGATGGGGATGGGGTGATTTAGGAGTGGAGGATAACAACAAAACAAACAAACAAACAAAAGCACACTACAACAAAAAGGAAACTGAGCACGTCTCACAGTATCCAATTCAAGCAGGTTCAGTGGAATGGTATTGGGAAATTGTTGATGTTGCTGTCAAATGGTTAGGAAACTGTTGTTCTTGAGTTCTCCAGTGGATGTCCACAGGATGTACTGTGGGCCGAGGCACTCACTTTGAAACGGCTGCACTTTTCTCGATATCAATCCATTTTCAAGGATAAAAATACACTAAACAATTCGCATGCAGGGCATCCCTGGTTCTATCATTATTTTTTTCCATAATCTCCTTCTGAAGATATATCTGGATCAGCTTGCTGTCAAATCTGTAATGCATATCTACGATACTGCCTTACCTTTTTTTCTTCTGCTTCTTGTTTTTTTAAAGGAAGATCTGTAATAGTCCCCTTACTCTAAGCCCCTCCCTCCCACACATACCGTGTACATGTACATACACTGTACAACACTCACTCACGGAGGCTCACAATTTTCTTGCTCCGTTAAATTGCTAACCATCACCGTAATCTCTGCCGTGGCCCCTGTTTAATCACTGGTGCTCTGGCGAGGGACGTCGACAGAAAACCAGTACGTAGAGAATGCAAGCAGATGCACAAGCCCGCCATTTAAACCGCACTGCCACGAGAGTTCTGTATTTACCGGTCACACACGCATGCACACTCTCGCCGAGCCCGACAGCCAAGAGCGTTAGGTTTCTGCCCATCACGTCACACTTGCGTCTCTCAAGTTCCCCCATCTTCTTGCTTGTCTGTGGATGTGCCCTGCCATTGCACATTTTTAATTAGTTCTGTTTTGCCTCGAGATATATCCATGCACATGTCATACCAACAGTGGCAGAAAAAAAATGGAAAAACATTAATATATCTACATGCGTGTGTATATAATATCATATATCATAAGTCTACAGACATATATGTCTATAATATACACATTTGTTCTGCTTTGTGTGAATACTATTATTGTAAGAAACCCCACACCTACACGTACGTGAACACCACAAATCTCAAACTCAATTCCCAACAAAGAGAACTGAAATGAAATAAAATGAAGAAGGAAGCCGAAGGCAGGAAAGGTTAGGGCAAAAGGGTGCTAGGGTGGGGCATTAAGTGCAAGTCTTTCAAAAGAGATGGAACATATAGGTAGATCTTCCTATATGTTCTCTCTCTCTCTCCCTCATACTCTCTTTTATATCTCTCTATATCTCCCACCTTTAACAGTACCTAGCTCCCATACAGCTGCAGCTGTCTGCTTGTATCTCCATATGTCACTGGCCTTCAACTACTTAAGTCAGCTCGAGTTTCAGTCGCATTGTGATTGACAGCCTAATCTCTGGCGTGGATGATGAAAATGATATCAATTTGATGCTTGGCGGTTGGCGTTACAGGTCTATTGATAACCGGCGATAGCACGGAGGGAACGGCCCAATTTGCATCTCATCAAGGTCTTACATCTGATTCCTGTGGAAAAAAGTTACAGACTCTGACCCAAAAACCGTAAATATTCAGGCTGGATGGTTGGTACCCAATCTTGCTTAAATTTTGCAAAATTAATTAGCGGCTGTTTAACTGATGGCTGCCCTAAACCTATTCCTTCTGTCAAAACTCTCAACGGGTGATCAGAATAAAATGCATTATTTGGTTCTTCGACATATTACTGTAAAAGTGGATATTTTTGCGTGGATAATTTCTGCGCTCGGTCTGGGAAGATGAATTTCACGTGTTTTAATTCTGCGGAATCAGGACATTGACTGCTGTAACATACATATGGCTTGCAAAAATATTTATGTGCTTTTAAGTTTGCACTAGCTTTTGGCGGCACAAAATGCATGAAAATTTTAACTTTTAGAGTATATGATTTGTTTGTGTGTGTGTGTGTGTGTGTGTGTGTGTGTGTGTGTGTGTGTCTGAATGGAATCATCCCCAGCATTTTTGTGTTTTTGACTGTTTCTCTTTTGAAATGACAACAATGAAGAGGTTGAAAACATATACATTCATGAGTAAGTGCTACTAAACTGCAAAACTGCCAGTGTCTCATCCATGTGTATACTGTGGCTAACATGCAAGGCAATCTTTCCTCCTTGAGAAATGGGTGATGTTAACCTATTGGGGACGGACCGATTTTGCTACAACACGCATTTCCCATAGACACCTGCCCAAGTATTCTTGGGAGTCGTCTTCAGCGGATTAAAATGTGGTAGGACATGGCAAATGATGATCTGTCTGTTGAGAATTTCGAATTCACACTGCCGCCCCCCCCCTTTCCTGAAAGCTGTATAACATACAGATGAAGAAAGCAATAGGATAAACTACATAACATCATATTGATTAAGCTGGATGGAAAACAAAAAAAGAGTCAACCCAAAGCAGCACGCCCAAATACAATTATATATCAAAAATTCAGAGTCATACTCTAATCACAACCCTGAGATGAAAACACTACAGGTCAGCTCAACTCCAGGAGTCAACGCAAAAGGAGGGGGTAGGGCGAGGGGCAAAACCAATGTTGCAGACCTCAAATGATCATTTCCTCCCCAAATAAGTAAATAAATAAGTAAATAAATAAATAAATAAATAAATAAATAAATAAATAAATAAATAAATAAATAAATAAATAAATAAATAAATAAATAAATAAATAAATAAATAAATAAATACATATATGAATAAATAAATAAAAACAAATGAATAAATAAGTAAATACATAGTTCTGCATAGATAAATATGTAAATAAATGGATAAATAAATAAATAAATGCATAAGTAAATACAAGCAAACAAACAAATGAATAAATAAACAGAATACATAAACAAAAAAACAAGTTAATAAATGAATAAATAAATGAACACATAAATGAGAGATATCCATCAAAGGCCATGTTCTGGGTGGCATTGCATCTTTGGACGTCTGAAGAGATATTGATCAGTCAACAAAATGCTGTCTGTTTCTCTCATTCGTCAAGATTACTAGTATTTATCTATGGACATTTGATGCTTTTGATGCACTCGATCTGATGCTTTTGCTGTGCTAAGGAAAATAAAAAATATGCTTCAGGAATCAGAGCAATTAGAATACATTTGCTCACGTTACAATTAAAAAAAAAAAGAAGCTAATTATCTTGAGGAAAAAAAAACCCAAAACAATGTCAATAAGAGCTGATTGCGCATCAGTACATCTGTAGCTTCCAGTCTCAAATCCAGTCTTATGTAATTCATATCTTTCAAATTGTCATACCAGCTTCCTTCATAATTTCTGTTTTTCCTTCATATTCTGTCATAACTTCCCCTACCCATTCCCATTAACCCCCCCCCCCCCAGTCTTTGCTTAACTCGCCTGATCAATAATTGAAATCTGAAGTCTCCCACGAGACTGCTGGTATGAGAGAGAAAGATAGAAAGAGAGTGGGGGGAAAAAAGAAAGATAAAGAGAAGGAGAGAGAGAGAGAGCAGGAGAGCTGATGGGATGTAAAACTGTATGCACTATCATGTCAACACTGGCAGCAGATCACACTTTTTTTTCTTCTTTTTTCCATTTCATAGCAGGTAGCTGTTTGCGTGCAGGAAAGCATGTCAGCGAGTAAAAGTGGAGGTTGCTCTTCTCCGCAGAGGTTTCTTGGGATGGATGGGGGGGGGGGGAGGAGGGGGAGGGGTTGAATTGGTAAAGGGAGAGGGGTGGAAGAGTTCAGTTGGTAGGTGAAACATTATATTTGTGTACAAATGTATATGTAGGTATATAGGCCTATATGTGTGTTTATATAGATAGATGGATTATGTGTATAGTACAGAGTGTATATTCATATGAAATACATGTATAATACATGTATATGCATTCACTGACAGACAATTTGTATTTAATGCATATATGTGAGATTCATTTGTTGGGAATTAGCTATCAAAGCCTGCAAGTGTTCAATACACGAGAGGCCTTTCTTTGAACAAGTGCATAATGACAAAAATGAGGGAAAAACTGTAAAAACAACAAAAAAGCATGTGCCATGAAAGATAATACCATGTTTAGAAGTACAGTATTGCTATTAACCCGTTGAACACGAGTCTGGAGAATACTTGGGCAGGTGTCTATGGGAAATGCGTGTCATGACAAAATCAGTCCGTCCTCAACAGGTTTGAATGCAAATTTGCACTAAGCCTAACATTCTGATTCAACTGAGTAACTGTGTGACATTCACATACATTGAGTTGACCACTGTCAAACCACATCACTACACCAGAACTTTCAAATTGGTGTTGTGTTTGTTGTGTGCTCACGCAACTGTGCTTGACTGTCACCATTTCATAGGGCAAATCTTTTGGAGATGCCAAACAGCATGTGTTTTGCTAAGCACACAAAATAATGTACACCTTCCAGCACACCTTCAGCCCTGTATAAATTGAGTGCACATACAGGCCGCACAGGAAAAGTTAAGTCAAGAAAGAAAAGACTGAGCGAAACATGCATTTGTGTGGAGCAAAGAAAGCAGGGAGAAGGCAAACAAATTCCTAAAAGCAATGGCAAATGGATACAGAGACGGGGGGGGGGGGGGAGGTGAGAGAGGGAGGGAGAAAAGGTAGAGAGAACATAACTGTTGACTCAGTTGGGGAGCAGAGAAAGACATGACATCAGAAAGGTCAAGTGCATGCTGTCATCAGCAGGGGAGGGATGGAGGGGGGGGGGGGGAGGGGGATGGGAATGGGGAGGAGTCTAAAGGCAGGATGTGTAACCAACTTCAAATTCTAATACCGGTACAGCGAGGGCAAGATAAAAGGGTTGAATCGGGCACGGCGCGGCCCGACAGAGTTGCGAGACCCCGGCATGTGATCGAAACAGGGGGGAAAATCAAATTGACAAAATCTTATAGCATTTACACAGGATTATGAAAAGTAGTTGGTAAATAATGGAATTCAGACAGTTTGGAAAGAGAAGTGGAAAATGGGGAAGCTAGTGTGTATAAGGGGGAACAATAATGGGGGGGGGGGATGGAGGAGGTTCTAATGACGAGGGAGGGGTAGAGTATCCTATCTGCATCATGCATAGGCTGAAGAAGTAGAAAGAAAGAATGAGGCAGTGTACCAAAGGAGGGGGGGGGGGGGGGGGGTGAGGAGAGGTTTGATATGGGGATGAGGTTGTATTTGTAGTCCCCCAACTGCATCACCATCTTCATAGGAAGGTTAACGAAAGGGAAATATCTCTTGGCCAAGAGAGAGAGAGAGAGAGAATGAAAACATGGTTAGAATGGAGGGATGAATCTCGAGGGGACAGGCGGGCAAATAGAACAGGCTCTCCTGCTGCCTGGTTAGTCCCCCTCCATTGCCCAAGGTCAAGAGAGAGCTCACTTGAAGGGGAAGACGGACAACTTAGCCTGCAGACACCGTGAACGAACCATGTACGGACAGCACACTGTGGCTGGGTGACGTGTCGTGTCGTGTCGGTTGCAGGAGTAATGAAACCGGTCTACGAGTAACTGGGTTTACATACCCCTCACCCCTATCTTGAATTACTTAATTCCTACCCATTATTTTTTTTCTTTTATTGATACGTAATACACATCACATGACAGATGCATATTCTCATAATAAATTGACTATGTACACTGTAGCTATAATAATCATTGCTTAAAATTCAAGATAAATTTACTGTTAGTAAGCCGACAAGGCTTGCAATGCTTATCTTCTGAGAGTCAATAATCATTACTGCTCTTTCTCGTCTCGGATAAAACGGTTATAGATAGACAAAAACAAAAACAAAACTAAGCCACAACAACATTTTAAATGTTATTCTCATGTATGCTATACTTATGAGCAAGAATGATCATGATGTCAATTATCAATCCTGTGACAAAGGGAGCTTTAATAGTGTTTAACCCATTGATTTTGCTACAACACACATTTCCCATAGACACTTGCCTGAGTATACTCTGGACTCGTCTTCAATGGGTTAATTAAACGGGGCTGCCAACACTCATGCATCAAAATCACAGAGATTCCGGCAGGAAGCTTTCGAGGAGATTCACGAGTGTTACGTGCATCTCAGTGGGCCAAATATCATTCCCAAATTGGGAAAGTACTTATATTGTGTTGTCAGGACATGGAAGGCCTAAATGCTGTATATATCTTAATTTTTCAGGAAGACTCCTGCAGCATTGAGGAGACTTGGCTACATAGAAAGTGCATGATACAGTTGGTACAACAATTCTGTTGATTACTTGTATCTGACAGCATTATATTGATCTATACAGTATAATAATATACACTGGAACATACGTATTCATAATGCACAAATTCAACGCTGTTATACTGTTATTCAAAGTCACATGATTCTTCACAAGAAATAATTGCCGTGCTCCTCGTAAGGCTGTCAGAGAGGCAGAGAAGAGGGATACCGGTAAGAAAGCAAGAGGAAGAGTCGGAAAGAAATCATGGGAAAATATATCTCTGAGAGATAGAACGTAAAAACACACACACACACACACATACCGAGAACAAAGGGAATAAAGAATATATGTCCTAATGTGTGAAACTAAAGCCGACTCATCAATGAAAGAATCTCTCCTCGCGCGTACAAAACAAGAGTCCCAAACAGGCACCATTTCAGGCAATGCCCTTACCGTATTTCGGCACACTCCGTCTACGGTTACGAGCGTGATAGGTTCAAGCTCTTGCAGTGACATTTCCACGGTTCTCTCTGCCCCCCCTTCTTCTTCTTCCTCCAAGCCCTCGTTCATTATTACCACCTCTCCTTCATCTCAATCTCTCCTCTCTCTTCTCTTCCTTCATCTCTGTCGTTCTCCATAATACAATCTCCTGTAGAGTCTTACTCACACTCGTGCTACAAGGTCCTAATGTTAATTCACCTCACACTTTAGAATACTGAGAAACATTAAAAGTAAGATGATGGTGGTGGGGGGGGGGGGGGTGGAGGGGAGCTGGAGGGAGGAAGGGCAAAAATGTGAAAGTGTGTGGATATGAAATG
Source organism: Diadema antillarum (assembly GCF_040938485.1). Lineage (NCBI taxonomy): Eukaryota > Metazoa > Echinodermata > Echinoidea > Diadematoida > Diadematidae > Diadema > Diadema antillarum. The sequence continues at coordinate 11,875 of NW_027271120.1, forward strand.
TTTAAAAAAGGATGAACTGCCCAATGGGGACAATGCCGTGCCCCGGGATAATTCAGTGCAACGGAAACATGCCTTATGGAACACATCCTGAACAATCCATCATCAAAGATTCATGCTTGTTTTCTCAAAGCAGGCAGCAGGCGATTCATCGTTCGGGTGGGTTTTGTTGTTTTTTTTGTGTGCACATTCTTTTCCCTGCCCATGTCTTGTCCTTTTTCTTCAAACTTTTCAAAAAAGATAAAGAAAAGAAAAGAAGCTGATGCGAACATTGCTCTAATCAGTCTAACAGAATAAAGTTAGGTTCATAGGTGCGAACAATAATAATACGTGAGGGTATAGTATGATGAAACACACATGCACATGCACACACACATTCAAAAATATGTGGACAAAGGGCTGCCAGTAAGTTAGCCATTTTATTTCTTCATCATGCAAAGTCTTCAGGACAGAAAAAACACTGGGCATTTGCTTGTAGGCCTATCTTCACCAGCCTGTAAAAAAAAAAAAAATTAATTACAGAGCAGTCTACATCTGAGCACTGAAATATAAAGAAACTAAAACTTTTCATTAAAAAAAAGATGTGTTTATTAACATGATCTTTCTATCTTTCATTCCTTTTCACATTTAGATACGTGGGAATTCTTGTCGGCAACAGTGAGGGTCTACAAGGATAGACGTCAGTGTCAATAATTTCTGCAATTTAGTGGGTTTTATGGCAGCAATGAGGTATTAAGTGACCTCTTGATATGACAAAGAACAGGGCAAAAGAGCACTTGGGGTCTCTTTACATGCTTTATGGAATTGCAGTCACAATCATGATCACCAACATTGTCATTTATCATAATTGTTACTACTTTCATTGCCATACCCACTGAATATTATCACTTTCATCACCACGAAATACTACTGCCAATTCAATTGGCCTCATCACATAATATGCATCAGCCATTATCCTCGCCATTAACTCACTGCCATTAGGCCTACATTGTACATCACACCTGACATCATTTATCTTGTGCATGACTTTTACTATAATTTATCCTCCAAATAATGTCCATAAATCATCACAGATATCACCAGTAGGTAAATGATGGAGTAAAATCCATGCACGGATTTAAAGGGACTGTACAGTACTGGTTGAGGTGGGGTTTCATGTTTTGAACATTCCTAAGTGAGATAATGAAAAGCCTCTTATGAAATATGAAAGAGCATGTAATTTTAAGAAGGATTCAACATTCATTTGATGAAAATTGGTTTTCAAATGGCTGAGATATCCAAAAAAGTGCTAATAATAAAAGGCGGCATGCCCCAACTTAATTAGTATCTCTTTGTTTCACTTTGTTTTTGGATATCTCAGCCATTTCAAAACCGATTTTCATCAAATAAACTTTTGATACCCTTTAGAACTGCATGCTCCTTGACATCTCATAGAGTGGTTTCTGAATATCTCACAAAATGTTAAAAGCTAAATGTTAAGTGTAAACTCATGGATTTATTAAGTGTACAGAGCTCTCGCCTCAACATTCGAGATTAACCAGTTCTGGACGTGATATTTTGGCAAATGATGTGATAAAATGACTATTGATCTTTAATACATAGAGCTTATCATTGCTCATACTTTCTCTTCACAGATGCATCACATGCCTTTCACGGCAAAATGACTTAGGATGTGACATTTGGGCAGATGAAACAATGAAATGATATTTATCTTTCATACAATATGTTGCCTCTCATATCACAAGTCTTCATATTTAGACGGTCAGTTCACCTCTGAAACTATATCTGTTGAAAGCGATGAAAACCAGTGAATTCATAGTGTTAGGTTTCTCAAAAAAGAAAAGACTAGAAAACAGTGGCTGTTGGTTGACGGGTATAAGGCAGTCTGTTGGTTGAAGACCGCATGGTCTATGGGCACTACACACCGTGCCATGTGTCTGCGATTGGATTCTGTCACCGACGACTTGTGGTTAGAACACAACTGCAGATCAATGAACGGGTGTGCTGTCACACCTATTGATGGAGATGGCAAGGTAAGGCACTCTGGCAATGTACAGAGCTTAAAATTGCAAATAATATTGCACAATCAGCAATATCACACATGTACATGTATGTGTTTATATGTTGCTCACATCAGCAGGAATTGGGCACATTAGAAATGGTCATGCTCAAGATATAGTGTCTAAGAGAATCTATTCTTCAAATGCCAGCAAATCCCCACCCCTTCTTACAGAAGGTGAACTAACTTTAAAAGTTGCAAAAATTGAGTTATTCCTGATATATGTGACGACAAGTCATTTCAAATGAACATCATTTCTGGACTTCTAGGAGTTGATAAAAATGAAATTTTAAACTGTTAAGTTACAAACAAAAATAAATTATATTCTAAACTAGGAAAACATGTGGAGTGTGTCATTACATACCAGTGAATGACTGTGACACCAGTAGAATTGAGGTGGAAAAAAATGCCTTGTAGAGAATGTCTTTGCTTATAAATATGACACCAAAGAAGACCCGACTTTGGATACAAATTGCACAGAAGTTAAGACATCCAAGTTTGTTGCACAGGCATTTACGTCACCAATTATCATTTCATTGCAAAAACAAAGCATACACCAGTTTTATTGTCAACAGAATATGATGTATCATCTCGGAGTACAGGTAAAATTCTCCACTAAAGATGAGAGAAAGAAAGGACATATGATTTGTCAAAAATGCCCATAAATCTATTCATCCTTCACTTTAAAAAAAAAAATATATATCTAATATATGAAACATCACATTACTGCTCAATGAGCTGTTTTAAATCCTAAATGATACTTGCCAATGCATGCCAGTGAGGCACTATTCAGGGTGGCCTTAAATAGCCCCCTTGTACTTTCCAACCTTCAGGAAAATCTTCAGCATGTATTCCCCGTGCCTTATCTCAATATTGAAAGAAGAAAACAGAAGGCAACAAGTTGATAAACACAAATTGAATACTCCATTGAAAAAGAAGAAGCAGAAAAAAAAAGGGTCTCATACAATGAAAGACATCTACACTGACTTGAGTGAAACATGCACCAAAAATAAGGTATAGCTTCTTCAGCCACACAACAAGTCACATCTCCATTCCAATTTTTTTTTTTCCCTCCCATCTTTTCTGGACTTCCTGCCGAAATGAAATATGGTCTGATGTCACCATAAATCTGTCTCCTCATGATTTGTTTCTCTCTGAATATCTGGTGATAAAGCCACTCCAGAGAGGGGCAAACTGACCACACACTTCCTCTCATTTTTTTGAAATTGATGACCGCTAAAATACAGTCCGTTCACTTCCTAGAACACCAGATATGTATTTTGTGGGCCCCTTCGCACTCTCCGCTGAATTCTATCCATCCCCATGGATGCTTGATAATGCTTATTAGAGGGCTGTAGAAAGCTAAAGTCCTGTTCATACATACTTGGAAATTGATTATTATTATTATCTTCTTCTTTTTTTGCAATGCGATGCAAACAATGTTAATTTTGGGGGACATAACAATTTTGTTTAACTCACTCGATATGCGTCGTGATGTGAAGACGTGTCCAATTTGATTTTCTAATGAAACTCCGGCGTATATTTGCCTGTGCTGCATGTGTGAAGAAACCTTCCATTTTTTCTTTTCTATCCCATAATGCAACTCATCACAGAAGTCTGCACACAAGAGTGGCCTGGGTCACACTCTGGTTATTGTTTAGGCATGCATAGGTTGGAAAATAAAGGGGGCTTTTTTTTTTTCCTTTGCTGCCAAGTGATTTTTTTTTTTTGGCCGTGTGTGAACGGGTGATGTCTGTTATTCCGCAGGTTCGTTAATCTGAAAATGAAATAAAGATTGTTGTTTCGAAGGTTCATTATTCTGAACATCTATGCTGTTATTTCGAAGGTTTGTTAATCCGAAAACGAAATGAGGTTGTTATTCCGAAGGTTTGTGAATCTAAAAATGAAATAAGGTTCATTAATCCGTAGGTTGGTTTATACAAGAATGAAATAAGGTTAGTCGATCTGAAAATAAAAAGAATGTGTGTACTAATGAACCTTTGGAATAACGAACCTTATTTTAGTTTCTGATTAACGATCCTTCAGAATGACGAAAAAGCATGTTTTTTTTTTCATTTTCGGATTAACGAAACTTCTGAATAATGAACTGCAACCGTGTGAACAGTTGCCAATAGAATTGATTTTCACATGATAGTACAAAAAACGATAACTCCTGTGTGTGTGTGTGTGTGTGTGTGTGTGTGTGTGTGTGTGTGTGTGTGTGTGTGTGTAGGCGTGTGCATTTATAAGAGTATCAAACTTCCAGGGGAACTTGTCTCTCATTATGTTTCGGACAAATGGTGCTTGGAATTTGAGAAATGGGTCCTCCTCAGCTGACCGCTGACTGCAAACAGCATTAATTCCAATCGACAACTTCGTCACAGACTTCATGGCTCGTCAATCACGCAAGAGACTTTTTGATGCACAAAACTGCAAGAGTACAGTATACATGTATGTAACATGCACCGGGGCAGAAGTGAATATACGGTGAAGCCAAGCTCCACTTCTTCCACTGCGTTTACGCATTTTACAGCTACGTTTGCAAACGGGGCAGCTGGACTCAACTGGAACGCTTCACTCCTGACCAAGATCAGGCGATTGTGATTTACCCTTGCATTCAGACAGGGACAAAAATAACCTGATTAGCAAGTGAGAGAAATCTTTACACATGTTTGAAGAGTGGCGTTCTTCTTCAAAAGGTCTGAAACCCCTCTTTGATTACCCTTCCGCTGGGCCTTAGCTTTGCCAACTTTTGAGGATGCAAGCCTTGATCACCAGTGGGAGGAGGAGCGGAGGTGTTAACAATCATGTATCCTAAATCCGCCATAAAGTAATGGCACATTCTGTCCCCAGCCAGCATCCCTGTTCCTTCATTTCTCCTGCCACAGATATTGGTTGGGAGCACTGATGCAACAATATAAATCACTCTCCTATCGCCTCTTGGGGGCTCATCAGTCTTCGGCCGGGGATGCGATCTGCGGACGTGGATTACCCACATGTTGATCGTAGAATGCGTGATGGTTAGGCTACACCATGGATGTGGCAGTGATCATCGTGGTGGTGGTGGTGTGGGGGGGGGGGGTGTGTGGGAAGTGTAAGAGATACACTCCAACCTGTGATACACTCTATGAGACACATATATAAAACATAACACTTCCACATACTCTAAGAAGAGGGCACTTCTACATATCTGTACCTTTTTGTTTGAAATTGAAGCAGAATGGATGCAAGAATGATCTACAAGGTCTAGTGAACTGTGAGTATTATTGGAGAATGATATCTGAAGGTCAAAAATCATGTTGTGATACCATGGCATCATGCATCACCGAAAGCATAACTACTGCATACGCTGTATATTTTCACAAGGCTTTTATAGAATTCACAAATTTTGCAAGTCGGGTGCTATTTGCAAATTTAAAAACGTGCGAAATCATTAACTCAGATCTAGATAGGAATGTGATGTGCTCACGTACATGTCTCTGTTAAAGGGCCAGTTTACCTTTGGGAGCAGTGATTTTAAAAATGTTCAAGATACTTGTATCACATTTGATGCATATGTGTAGGTCTGTTGTATCACAAAACATCCTACCATATAAAATTTTAGCAATAAAGCCTAAAATATATAAGGTGATATCAGTATTTTTCTAAGTAAACCGTACCTGTAGACGGTTTAATCTGGAAGCATTCTTATTATAACTATTGCTCATATTTTGTGTATTTAACAATACTTAACATTGATTATACGGATTCAAATTTTTATAGTGGATGTTTCTATCCCTATCTCACGTTTCAGAACTATTTTAAAGCACTAATGATGGGTCTTTGTTTCATCTGCAAATGGTAAATTATGCCTTTAATTTCTGTACTCCATGATCGTGAATTTTACTGATAACTAAATTGTCAGGAAGTCCCGACTTGCAAAAAATTAGACCCGCTACATACATGGCATATATGCAGTAACTCTACAAACATTTGACAGATATTTAGACACTTATTATGAAAAGTATTTAGTGCCAATCACATGAAAATAATTCCCTATTCATATTAATATTGCACCCAAGCGACATGCTTGGGATATGAATGATGAGTAATGTATCATTTTGACACTTTAACAAATACAATACACAGATTCCCTTCTGAAATTAGCAAATTACTACTTTAAATAGTGATTCAATACAATATACACTTGTACACTGTAGCTGTAGGTGTAGACAGTGCATTGCTTGGAATGTAAAGTGAATATGATTTATGACCTGAAGCTTCAAAGACATATATGATCTTCTTTCATGTATATGTAACAAACCATCAATAATAACACTCGTTCACGTCGTAATGGCATTACTGCAATCTAGAGGCACAGATTAGGGACTGTAAGAAGTTGAAAAGAAGGGATTCCTATCACTGGTATCAGGGTTAAAAGCATTTTCTGGGATCAACTTGTTATGCACCAATCTATAATACAAAACACAATTGATAAAAAAAAAAGAAAACTAAAGGAAGATATTGGTTGGATGAAGACAAATGCAGACATTCTATCAAAACGTAAATTAGATCTTGCATAAGAGGTCCACCATCGAGGAATGCGCTCCCAGCGAGAGTTAACCCAGAATAAATGTGAACCCCACAGCCCTGCAGGGTGCCATTCTAGCCGACGAAGGACTTGGGGGAGCTGTCGTAGGGTGCGTACGCATAATATGTGTTCCATGTGCTGCCTTGAAAGGTTACAGGAACCCCCGCTTTGCGGTGCATCATGGGAGTTCATGACAGCGAGAGGATTTGCCATACGGCTCGGCTCGGGCTGGTGGCCAGAAGCGCATGACAGCTGTCCTTGAGATAACCCCATAACGTGACTTGGACTTGTCGTAGGAAACCGCTCACACGTGTGCCTACCAGGCGGCAATAAGAGACTATGGAGAGGACTCATTAGAGACGAGGGGACATCGAAAAAATAGTTTCCCCTGTCTCTGCCAAGTCTGTAGACCACAAAGAGCTATAGATTTGCCACGTGCAATTATTCCCAAGACCAAAGTGGCTAATCATGACAGATAAAGGGTGCTACAAAGTACCATCATGGGATGCACAAAATTCCAGTATCATTTGGAATGACAATCCCCCCTGTTCTTCCCCCCTTCCCCACCCCCTCAGCCTCGAGGATGAAGTTTGTATCTGTGAATTGCAAATAGTGATAGCTTCCTCATCTATTGTTGCAACTCATAATGAACCACTTAAGGGGCAATACAAGTTACTTGGTGCCATATGTTTATGTCACAAGCCCTTATACGAGACTCTTTACTATACCATTTTCCTGGTCCATCGCAACCGATTCAATGGAATCCTCTTTGAATGAGCACATTGGAAACTTTTATTTGAGATGCGCTATCACAAGTGGGGTGGACAGATTCTGATAAGAATCATGTTACTAAAATCAATTATTGAGCAGAGAAGTTAAATATCTTTTATTTTACAGAGCTGCAAGACTCTCCTTAATGCCAGTTTTCTGCATCGTAATAAATAATTTGAATAAATAAACATCAAATACACACTAAATCCATAAGACACACCAATCTCCTATACCAATTTCTTCAACCACAAAAATATTTACGTAAAAAACGAATTACTCTAATCTTGGTACAGCAATCTTAGAATGTGTGAGTGTGGGGGAAAGACTGAAAAAACAGAAACTCATGCACGCCTTGATCACTTTACAGTAGGTATGCTGTCTTATTCAAGCTTCCATGAGTCATGGACACCAAAAACAAGCAAGGGGTGTGGTTTATAGCACAATGGTTCAATATCGTTTGCACCTTCTCTGAAATCCCTTATCCCTTTTCACCCAAACTTCTCTACTTCATTCCATCTGCCCCCCTCCCCACCACCATCTACCTCAATATGCCCTTATATTTCTGATGAAAACTAAAACGGTTTATTCAGGGAGGGGGGAGGGGAGAGGAAAAATGCTTCAGGATCAACCAAAACTGGCACTGTAGGATGCCCTGGCCCCCTAAATCGCGTGCTTGCACACTGAAACAGTATCCGTAGCGCTCCAGCCATAGAGAATGGTGCACGCGTTGGGTTACATGTTGTTTGAGCTCCCTCTCTGGCCCGATCTATTCTCTCATCGCCGAAACGTTTGGGCGACTTCTCTCTTCTGGGGAGGGGCCATAGAGTCAAGAGGATGGATGGATGGCTGGCGATGCGGTTGAGACGCTATGGTGATGATGGGAGGAAGGGTGGACACTTGGGCAGCAGAGGGTTAACACCGTGTACCATGCAAGTCTGCTCTTGTGTGTGTTCGTGTTTGTGTGTGCGTGTGTGTGTTAACACTGTGTACAACGTATGGCACAAGTCTGCTCTTGTATGTGTTGTGTGTGTGTGTGTGTTAACAGTCTCTGTAAGGTGCAAGTCTGCTTTTGTGTGTGTTTGTGTGAGTGTGTGTTAACAGTGTGTATGGTGCAAGTCTGCTTTTGTGTGTGTTTGTGTTTGTGCTTGTGCTTGTGTTTGTGTGTGTGTGTGTGACAACTGTGTATGGCACAACTCTGCTCTTGTACGTGTGTTTGTGTGCATGCACATGTGCGTTTTTTTGTTAACACATTCAAAGTGATAGTGTCAACTTTATTTATATCACATGGCATCAGAAAAAAGGATTACTGCTGAAAAAAAAAAGAGAAAAAGAAGGTGTGTGCATGTGCATGTGTGTTGGTGTTTAAATACAATCATTGCATTACCTGATACTGGTAGAGAAACAAGTGAAGTCAAATCATACATACAGTGTAATATTGCAAATATACTCTTCGATAATACATTGCCAGTATTGATATTTATACACGACAACTACTACTTCTACTACCATGTATGACTGCAATGCTTCTCACAGCTTCAGATTCATCCATCACAGAGAGTTATTAACAAAGCATGATAAAAATTTTCCAATACAGATGCCATAAGTAAAGACTTACAACAGGACTGCAAATAGCTTTGAAAAGGCATACATACATACATTTTTTTTTTGGCATTCTTTTTTTTTTAAAATCATTTCTGTTATTCAACTACCACATGCAATCACACAGACGGACAGCGAAGTCAAATAGAGAATAAATTATGAATCTTATTTGCTTGGGATTAACCGGCGAAGTTGTCACGCTACGCCGGCTCTCATGCCTGTCACATTCCTCTGCAAGTCGCCATTGATATGGGTGGACAGGCAAAGAAAGAGGTATGGAAGGCACAGTGAGGGGGGACACAAATACACCAGGGGGGAGGGCTGAATCCTGGAATGTCTGGTTTGATCAGCGCTGCTTTTTTCTTCCTTTTTTTTTTCTTTCCCCCTTTCTACCTCCTATTTTTTCCCAGTAAAAGTCATCCATTCAAACAGGATATGAGACTGATTGATTCTCACTAACGATTAGCAGCAATCCCATTCCAATTCTCATGATTGACCTTTTCTCGTTGCTGATCTTTTTATTGTTATCATGTCCTCTCTTGAAATCATGCATTCTTTATTTTGTTTTGCATTCTCCTCTTATTTTTTCCCGGGGGAATACCTGGACCAATGGGCTATGAGAGTCTATACCATTAGGATTCCTGTCCAGTTGTATACTGCGACAAAAATTGGCCTTATGAGTAGCTGAACATCTGGTTATTTCAATTATGCCTCTGTCCTTCATTTAAAAGTTATACAGAAGAGAATTATATTCTCTTCATGGGTAATTTGGGCCTGGATCTCCCTGTTACTCATTATATAAAGGGAATAAAGAAAAAAGACCCAATTATCACTATCAGTTCAGTGCTGCCATTCTAATTTCTGGAGATTTTTCCTTTAGCGAATATATTCAAGGTTGCATAAAAACAAACAAACAAAAAAACATCTATCTTAATAAAAACACACGGTAACAAACCAACGAGGCCAAAAACAAAGAAATACACACAAATATATTTTAATCTACGGCACTGAGCCTTGGCAACAAATATGTTGCATTCTACAACACCTCAAGAACTTGTACAATAAATGAAAGCAGCAGAGATCATCTTGGTTGAGCTGTGGTGAACGATTTGGTCTTCAGATTTTACTGTCAGCGTGCACGCTCTGCTACTTTTTCTTTTCACAAATAGCACTTGGATCGTGTTTAGTAAGGTGATGAAAGATGAGACGGCCTTTAAGCTCACCGCGATAACAGGGGTTAAATAGTTGTCTACCTCTGCCATGATTATGGCTCTCGTCAAAATTTCCATCTGCGCGCCAACGGGTTTTAGACGCAACAATCGTCCCTGCTTCATTATGGCAAAATGAGAGTGGGTAATTTCCCCGCTATTCATTATAAAGCACCAGCCAGTAGTCTTTAAAGGACTTACTCCATCACTATGAGTGATACTTGGTCATTGCATGCAGAGCACAAATGCATTCCCCATTGTTAATTCAGCCAAAAGTGAGTCTTTTCAATTTCAACTGTGACTTCACCCCCCCCCAAAAAAAAAAAACACCAAACAAACAAACAAACAAGCAAACATACCAGCAAAACGAAGAAAATAAAAGGGAATGCAATCACGAGGCTTCTTCTGTGCCTCGCAATTGCATTTTCTTCATGTTTTCTCCTTAAACTATGACCTTCTTGTAGATTAGGGGATTTGGTGAATTCACGATTAAGAGTGCATGCAAGCTGAACTGGTAAAGGTCAGTATTCTGATTTAATTGCATGACCACACTGTTGACCCATACCATAGAATACGACATACAGCTTTGAAATATATTGATATGGTATTATTTCTTAAATGTCAAAGCGCAGGTATAAAGATATTGTTGTATATGTCACAAATATGGGGTGTGCTTTTTGCAGAAAGGAGCTACGAGAGCACGATTCTGCAAGGGCAGATAATCGTGGGACTTATACACGATGCTGTATGAGACGAGAAATGCAAACCTACATGTAGCATATTGCACTGGCAACTCTGAATGTATATGTAGCACCAGCAGCACACATCCACATTATCTATAGGCACATGTTGTATACAAGGTTCACTGTCACGAGAGACAATGCCACAAAATTGATTGGTTGGGAGAGATGCTTTGATGAGCAATTACATGCACACAAACAATGCTTCATAATAGACTCCATAAACGTGTTATTTTAAAGGGTATGGTCATACACAAATTCTCTTACCCGATCTTGAAAAGCCTATCTTCAAACCAATATAAAGTATATGAAATAAAAACAAAAAATTAAAAATGCTTTGCTCTGTTGTTATGGTGAATTTTTCCGCCCTATAAATGCAATGCAGTTTGGCTTGCTCTAACTAGTTTTGCTGGCACCAAGCGCGCTGAGATGCCAATCTACGACAATTTGTCAGAACGCAGGTTTCCTGGTTCTTTGCACCTCCCTTTAAACGCTACCCAAACTAATGACAAGTTGGCGTGCGGTATCTAGGCAAAAGCAAGTCTCCCCACCTACTCTGGCTCCATCTGCCATAAATTTCTTTTTTATTTCTTCTGATCGCCACAAATCTTGTCTCACTGCGACCCTCCCCTCCCCCTCCCCCCCCCCCCCCCTCCCCCCGAAATGAAGAAAGAATGAATGGTGCAGTCTCAAATATGGCATTTGCCATTCACGTCCATTCTTCTAGCCTGTATTAATTATTCAGCAGGGGTGGCCATTAATCACCATAGATGGAGGGAGAGATAGTTGACTTTTAATATGCTTACCCTATGATTCATTGTGTTGCCACTGCCCTTGTGTTGCACCACTATTCATCACTATTTCTTGTTCCTTTCTACTGTTATCTGAAGTTCTTAAAGCAATAGTGGGGGGGGGGGGGTGAGGAGACGATGTGAGTGTGGAGCGCTTTATAGATGGCCAAGCGAGGAAGGACTGGACTGCTTGTATCGTTAAAAATACATGAACTACCTCAGTGAGATGAATTTAATCACTCTTTTATTGGAAAACAACAAAAAAGGACAATGTCCTCATTAGTCTGAAATGGTGGAAGAAAAAAACATAACTGTCTCCACGATGCATCATACAACAGCAACAGGCATACTTTCCTGAACAATTCCTAAAGTACTACATTTGACCTGTGACAAAAAGTAGGTGGAAGATGTTTACAGCTGCAGTGCTACAGTAGCTCTTAGTTGTGTATTTCTTTTTCTATTCCCTAATTTAATCAAACATTTTTTTTTTCTAAAAAAAAACAAAACAGCAAAAATACAATCCAAGAATGTGTTAGTAACAATCCCACACAGTATAATGTAAAGGGGTGAAAAAAAATTGTTTATTTGTTGATGTTTTTGAGTAGGTTTTCTTTTTTTCTTCTTTTTCCGCGACATAGTGTTCATAATGCACTGTTGACTGATGCTGTTCGGACTGGCGTCTAATAATTTTGTACGAATTCCGCAGAAAATGTGCGGCTGTTTTGGAGGAGCGTGTGACTTCTCTCTTGAAACGTCGGAGGCACAACCTGAAGCATTTGCATCACAGAAGAGCAATTTGAAGTCTGCGCAGGCAAAGAAAGGAAAAGGGGAAGACGGGAAGAGGGATATGCAAATGAGACAGATTTGCGTATAAATTTGTGAATCCGAGAAGCTGTCTAGCAGGCGCAGCGGCCGGGTAGGGAATATCGGGTTGTGTATGTAAGTCAATGACCTGGTAAAGCGGCAGGTTACGTGTCTAGGGTTTTCTCCGCGTGCCGCTCGGCGCTTGTTCGTCATCCCTGTCCCCCCGTCTCTTGCAGCGTTCTCCTCCATGACGACATCCCATCTAGGTAACCCATCACCACCGGGAGAACTGCCCCATATTTTTTTACCCTCTCTCTCAATCTTGCCCGATCAACGGCCATCTTTTCACCGAGTTCAACGACTTCTCGTTCACGAGCTGTGAGCAAAGCGCAATTGGTCGCCACTCCCTGTGTGACATACTATCCGCTTTGATATGATAGATACTACTCTTCTTTCAGTTCTCCCTCCCAACCCCCCCCCCCCCCCCCAAATGATTCTCATTTCACGTATCTCCCACCCCATCCCCAAGTGAACCATTGCAAAAGCCCGTCATTCTGACACCGGTGTGATATACACCAGATAAAATATGCAGAGAGCAATGCATGGCTAGAGCTCAAGGTGTTATCACACAATGCCAATTCACACTACCCCTGACACCTGTTTGTGGGGACACTAATTCCGGTCAGGGCTCGCGGCCGGACACCCAATGCAAGCTCCCCATTCCCTGCCGCTCCCATCCCCCCATTTTCTTTTTTTTTGCGACCATATCCGCATGCGCATCCGTCGATAAACTAGGTCTCTGGCGATGCCCTTATTTGATTTGGCATTCACGGAGGCACTCCTCAAATGGACTCTAGCCACGGGCATGTACTGGTCATTAATTACCACCGAGTGCCAGGGTGTCTCCGTGCAATTATAAAGACCGTTTCTGAAATCCTAGATTGCTTTATCGCACTCCTGTGTCCGACGGCTCCAATCTCCCCCCTCATCCCCAGCTCGCGACGAGAAAACAAGATCTTGTGGCAGAATTACGTTTTTCTATCATGGTTCTCCCCCCATGACATAAAACTCACATAAACTCTCATTTTGCCTCTTCTTTACTTCCTTTTTTTTTTTCATGAACATTTCTTTTCCCCCCTTGTTTTTTAGCTGATTCCATCTTACTTGATGGATGTCAAGAGATATCACAGCTCCTGGGGAAAATCTGCCAAAACAGCACAATTTCATTACCCCATCCCCTCTCCCCTCTCTCACATGCTTTCTCTCCATCTCGTGGCTAGCCAATATCTCTGGTTACATCCTAACACACTCCCGGGATGCACGTTATCGGGTTGCCATGCATGTCTCGGAAATTTTTCGCAGTCTCCCCTGAAATGTTTATGCACGATGAGGACCGTTTTTCAAATGGGCATGTTAATCCTAAACAGCACATTACCGACCCGGCTGAAAGAAGTCCCCAGTGCCAGCTTATCCGGTTTACACGGGCCAATTAGCGGAACATTACAAGAAATCATTCTAGCAAGCGATCACAAAGTTATAACCAACTTTTGATCTATCCTTCAAAACATGCAAATAAAGGTGATAGTCAACTTGTAACATGAACGAAGAAGGCGAGGAGGGTTAAGGGAAAAAGAGGAAGAAGAAAAAAAAGAAGAAGAAGAAGAAGAAGAAAAATCACTCACGGTCTTTTCTGGCAAGAGTGTGTGACTACTGCAAACGAAGCCTCGTGGTGGAGGTTATTCGCGATCATGAACCCAGAAGCTATTTCTGCGTTCCAACACTCAATTTCTAGATCCCATATTCATGACGTGATCAATTTTATCTGGAAGGGAATCGATCGCGAGTTTGGGCATCAGTATGGTGCATTAAGACAGAAACTGAGAGGGAGAAGGGGAGGGAAAGAGAGAGAGAGAGAGCGAAAGAGAGGGCGAAAGAAGAGTAACAAAAAAAGAGTGTAAAAGGGTGGAGAACAGAGAAAACTTAGAAAACAGAGGGATCGACAGACAGACAGACAGACAGACAGACAGAGACAGAGTAACAAATAAGAGGAGCAAAACACATCACGAGGACAGACAGCAAATGGGTATGAAGGGACAATGCATCGTGACAAACAACCTGACAAAAGATAGAGGGATGGTGGCTCTACGGGGGAAGTTAAAAGCAGAACTGAGGGAAAAGTGTGATAAGTGAGATGCGAAAAAGGCTAAGTACATAACCCCTAGTAATTACATATGGGGAAAGACAGCGTGCAAAGACAGATAAAGAGACAGATAGAGGGAGTGAGCGAATGAGTGAGTGGAGGAGGAGGGAGGGAGCGAAGGTTAGAAAAAAAAAAGAAAGGCTAAAAATAAGGTGGGCGCAGCCGGAAAGTGTGCGCACAAGAGCTTTTCACCTTGGGGTATTGAAATTGCAATGGGAAAGAAGAAGACTCTTGGATTTGGAAAAACAAGAGAAGCGAAGAAGGTGTTCAAACTGGCCGGTTCTATCTAACACATCTGCTCATTCAGCAGGGGTAAAAATAGCGCCAGCGGTTTCTCGGTCTCTCCTTAAACATGGAGTACTGTTTTAGATGCATGCATTCCCAATTGCTATACCAGCTAATGCCAGGTAAAATATCAGGTGCTGTGAATTGAACACACAGATACAGTTTGTAAGCACCATGTAGGCCTACATGGAAGGCACCCTACTCCACTAATATCAGGTGAATCCAAAAGGAGAGACAGAAAGATACATTTCAAAACAGCAACAGATTGACATATACGCATGGAAAGAGAAAGTCACGTAAGGAAGGGACGGACATACCAAGAGAGACAGAGACACACAGACCGATAAACAGACAGCACACATTTTGGATACAATTGCAGCAAATTCCGACTCTGCATGTCAGGAATGGTTGTCTTTCACACCTTTAGACGCCGCCGCATGCCGACTCTCACAAAAGGCAGGCAAGCAGGCCTCAGTTTGGGCGCTTTTGTGGGGGTAACCCACTTTTAGCCATGACTGCCGCAGTGGAGAATTGAAGTGCAGGGCGGCGGGAGTGCACCACCACCCCCACCCCTTTCAACCATCCACTGGGCTGATAAATCATTTTCATTCACACTTCCTGACAGATCCAAACAAGCCCCCAAACACATTTATTTACACTTAGTCTCATAACCAGACACAGCTTTCCCTCCAATCCACAAAGCACATGAACTTGAACGCTTGTATATTTCCTCTTCTTTTGCCCCTATCTGGTCATCTTTTCAGCAATCTTCCTCTCCTCTCCCCTCCTTCCTTCTACCATACCTTCATCCTGAAAGTGACTGTGAATGGCATGTAATAGCTTGTCACTATGTTCATATCTACTGGTGCTTACCCCCCCCCCCCCCATCCTCTTTATCTTCTGGTAATTTTCCAACAAAAATCTGAAAAGGTGAACCTTGAAAACACATGTATAAAACCTTGTGTATCCTTCAACACATTTTAGTGAAATGACTATAATCCTGGAAATACCAAGGTACAAATAACGTTTGTCACCACCTGTTCATCACAATGAGGAAATCTATGAAATGAGGTCAAAATTGGGGGACTTTCCCCTGTTGGCTATCATTCCAAACAAGGGAATGGCATTTACCTATTTTTTTTTTTTGTTTCTTCGTTGCGCTATTTTTTTTTCTGCTGACCCACAATTCTCAGATGTATATCTTCTTTCCTAGAATGAGCGCTTGCCAGCAGAACATGTTCTGGCTCAGCAAATATTGTTCCGTTATTGAGTGGGCTTCTTGTATTTTTTTTTCTCTCTCTCCCCCCCCCCCCCCCCGAATCACACAGAAAATAAAATAACACATGATCACATCGACAACATGCTGGTGACATTTCACCATGCCACGATATTGCATCTCCACAGCAGGCGTTCACTTCATTCGATATAGCATAGCCGGGATGGACTTCCCTGTCAACTGTGATTCCAGCTTGTTGTAGGAGACAGCGGGGATTGTTTCAGACTGTGTGCTGAATTGCATGTGCTCGAGGTCGGACAATTTCTGCTCACATCCCAAATGGTGTCAATTCCTGATCTACTTCTCATTCCGTTGACAACGAGTTTCAATGTTTACAGGACGGGGCATGCCATAAGAACCAGCCCAAAACAAAGAAGTAACACGAGTGTCATTTTTTTTCTCTCTCTTTTATGACCTCTGTGTGCGAGATGTAACATGATGAATATTCTGAATGGTGATGCTCTTTAATAGCATTGTTAATGGCATAATATGCATAATATGGGCAGAAGTAACCAACATATAACTGCCATGCACAGAAAGATATCATCAAACAAAACAAAACAAAACAAAGATGAATGTATGCCTGTACTCTAGACTGGCACAAAATGTAGAACATCAATCACCAGATGGATTTTTAACTGGCATTGTTCTTTCTACTTGGTCAGATTTATTGGGATTCCACATATTCAATTCAATTCAATTCAATTCAATCATAGTTTATTTCCAATCATCGAAAATAAAAAAACATAGTACAAAGTATACATTTGATGAAATATTGTTCAAACGTTTGCATAAGATTCATGTAATATATATACGAGACAAATTATAGAACAACATATAACATGTACAATATCTAGGAAAACACTGTATAAATACTTCGTGGGCGAGCGGAAAATAAATTCGATTATGGAAAATAGTGATCCACTAAAAAGCATATCTAAAAAGCATATCTTGTGGCATCATGCTCAAACAGTGAGTATATGGACTTTACAGCTATGGATAAACTCGGAAATACTGCTTCTTCAAAGTGTATACAGGCTGACTGGTTTTTGATAACATTCTCTATTCTTCTCTGTCTTTTTTTTTTTTTTGCTGTTTATTAATTAATCATGCATTGTACCAATACATAAACTTCCTTCAAAAGAGAGAAAAGAATTTCCAAGTAATCACTTTCACAGAAATAGGCAGCGAAATTTCATTCTATCACTTCTTATCAGATACTGCGTGCTCCTTTCCTTTTTACTGCAGATGCCATATCAATATCGATAATGGAGGCTATATAGTACCCCACAGAAATACTGCATTCTAGCAAGCGGATTTATACGTGACTTCCTGGAGAGGGTTGAATATTGCTATGCCCTGCGGAATTGTTGGTTGCTGCAACTCACCGTCAGAAACCAAGAGCGCTAATGTGCTTCCTTTCAACCGCACACGCCATTTAATGTGCTACTCATATTCCCAACCTCGGGGAACTCTCTCGATATTTTGCTAGAAGTTTGCCGAAAGATGGCATTCCATACCAAAATATCACTATGTTAAATATCAGTCCTCAGAAGGCTAGTATTTGTCAGTTATGAATTCACTAGATTCAACTCAATTCAATTTAATTCAACAAATTCTTTTTCAAAAAACAAAAAAAACAAAATAAGATTTAATTGATTGAGCACACTATACTCTACACTATACTTTGCACGCTCTACTCCATTAATGCCAATCTGTTTTTTGTTTTTGCTTTTTTGAACTGTACTGCATCTAATGTGACTTCACGTCATTGTCGCGTATGCTGTTAAATAATGTAGCTGTACACTTAACCAACAAGATTCCAGGGCTGGAAAATACTTGAATAACTTGTTTTTGTGTGTGAAGATTACTTAACCCATTGAGGACAGGCTGATTCTGCTACAACACGCATTTCCATATACACCAGGCCGAGGATACTCGGGATTCATCTCCAACGGGTTAAGGGTGTAGAGCACTTTACAAAATACATCTTTTCTTTTCTTTTCTTTTCTCTTTTTACGGTCTCAGAATCACAGAGATGGATTCTTGGCAATCATTATCGAAGCAAAATACTTAAGGATTGATACTCAAATGGGTGAGGTTAGAATAGACTCACCGTTTGTCTCTTTTTGAGAACATTAGTATGTCTGGCAGATCCAAAACTCTTAACCGCAGTCCTTGCATTTTATATGCAGTTTGCAAGCTACATTTTTGAGAGATGAGGTTTTGTTGCACCAACAGTGATATGCTGTTACAATACTATATAGCCGTACATATATACCCAAAAGATCCCAGTGCTACAAATACTTGAATAACTTGTTCTTTTGTGTGTGAAAATTACTCAAGTGTATAGAGAAGTCTGAAAAAAAAAATTTTTTTTTTTTTTCAACTGTCTCACAATCACAAAAATGGCTTCTCAGCTGTCTTTGTCAGGGAAAAATATATACGGATTTATACTGAATGGGCTAGGTTAGAATAGACTCACCATTCGTCTCTTTTCGAGAACATTAGTATGTTTGGCAGAGCCAAAGCTTTTAACCGCATAATCCCTGCATTTTATATGCAGTTCGCACGCAACGCTCTGTGCATTATGTGTCTGATTGTACAGAAGCAGAAGCGTAGGGAACATTTCAGATACATAGATACGGCTGACAGACAGACATGGGCATTATCGTGAAAGGCACTGTGCATCAGCCTCTGCAGCTCATTCACCACCTGTCCGTGGAAAATAGATCGATCGTGATTAACAACTAGAGCGTGATTGTCGCCGAGTGCACACAATTCGGTCTGCTCGTCGTCGTCGGGGGCCCCCCACGACACGTAGCTTGTCCTCAGCTTCCTGCAGCAGTTGATGATCTTTGCAGACCAGTCAGTCCCCCCGAAAACCACGGATGGAGAAAATCTGTTTTCCACTCCCCTTCCTGCAGACAGTATGCATCTAAAAATCTTGGGGTATTTTTTTTTTCTTTCTACATGTTAACATTACTCACTGTAACAACTCCACCCCCCACCCCTCTACGCGATAAGAGAGGGGAAAAGGAAAAGAAAATAATGAAACACAAAATGAAATACAAAATCAGAGTTCAAGGGCAGGTAAATGGGATAGAGCCTTAGATGCGTAGGATGATCGGCTACATAACTGGCGCTTGTGGCAACTTGACAATGTTGGCCTGGAAAACGTGCTTAGTCCCGTCCCTAGGCAGACACCGCTATAGCATCAGCAGTATGGTGTGTGAACCTCTAATATCTTCTTATCTTGTTCCGGGCCATTTGCTACCAGCCAGTCATCAAACGCTCATCAACATAACTATCTCATTTTTCTCATCGAATGGAGTAAATTTCTTTGAAGAAAACCATTTCGGAAGAAAGATGATATGTTGAGTACAAATTCATCAATAATCATTTAGTTTATGACTCCTTCTTTTCATATAGAATGGAAAACATGGTAAAAGCATTTCATCATAAATACTCTTTGAATATTATTAACACTGTTACACATATTTTTTTAAAAAATAATAAATATGACAGTACTTCTTCTCCTACTAGATATATGGCCACGTAATCATGAAGTATTAAGTTATTATGTAAGATATATTAGGACTTGTAATCAGTCAGTATCTAAATTGTGATTTATCATTACAAAAATCATACATGTTCTTTCAATAAAAAAAGGAAAAAATAATGTGGTCACACTGTCTGAAAGTGTTGTGTTCAACATACATGTATATTGCTTGGTTTGTTTCTGTCACAAATCCTAATACTTACAATACAAGTGAAGAATGATCACATTCACAAAAAATAAAATGAATAAATAAATAAAAGGAAAGAAATATATCAATGCCCTGACGTATAATCGAAGAATGTCCCTGAGACTACTGACTACTGTGTGCCTCATATTTTTGCAAATATGCTGTTTTGTAGAATTGGACTTGCAGGACAATCGTGCAAGTGATGGTTGATTCCATTGTTTAGAACTTGTAGTTTCTTGCTTATGAATGGAAACAATTCAGTCAGTTTAAAAAAAAAAAGGTATGTTGAGAATAGAGGCCAGCTTCTTGTAGAAATGCTTTGGTTGACCACAAACTTGTCAGAAATGCTATGAATATTGCATATAAGCGATAATGGAGTTGCCACCCTTTAATGTCCGACAGCTCTGACTGGGCAGTTTATTGGAGAACCCACCTCATCGCTAGGCAACAACCAGAGGGAACCAATGGGGGTTGGGGGTTGGTAGTGGTAAGGGGGGGGGGGAGGGTGTGTCAATAATGCACAGCAGAACACATGAACAAACCGAAATGTTGTGATGCACAGAAGGCATCGTAACAGGGTCTGCCACTGAGCATTACTTAACAGCAGCTGTGGAATACATCCACTCTTCCTTTGCCTCCTCTCTTTCTTTTTGTCCCTTCTCTCTCTCTCTCTCCTTCTGTCACCCTCCCTTCCTTCTTTTTTTCCCCCATCTTTATCTCTATCTTTTTCTCTAACTTGCTAAAGTTCTCCTTGGAACATCAGCAGGGAGTTTAAATCTGATCAGACGCACGGCAGTGCGGGGAGAAAAGGCAAAACTCGAGAGATGTGCGAGGGAAAAACAAAAACAGAATCAAAGGGTGAGCGAAGATAGAGTTAGATGGAGGGAGAAGAAAAACAACAACAGCAAAGACAAAGAGAGAGAGAAGGAGACATGTTAGTCATTGGGAATTGGACAGGGAAAGGGAAGGACATATGAGAGGGGTAGAACGGAAGAGGTCTCCACTGAATAAGAAAGGGATAGATAAGGAATGGAAGGAGGGGCAGAAAAAGGACATCGAGATGGGAAGATCGAAGAGCTGTATAGTCACTCAGCCTGACAATTGGCCTATATCGAAGTACATCATGTGAGCTTCACTAAAACTGCATGATTCACTCTTCCTACTTGGGCATCCCAACCCTTAGTCTTGTCTTCTTCTTTTTTTTTGCTTCTTCTTTTTCATCTGCTCCCCTAAAACCATCAGATATCCACTACCGCCCTCCCAATCACACCCCGCGCAAGGGGTGACGAGTTGCGAGGAAGGTGCAGAAGAAATGTGCGAGCCCACGTCTGAGCGCCCGAATGAAATCAAAGTCACATGACCCATGCATCCATCAAACCGTTCCCATGGGGGGCCCTATCAAATGGATTCACCGATAATTTGTGCAGTTTTTGCTCACATTTTTTTTCGCCGATCCATTCCCGACCATGCCGCGATTCACTGCTACGATAACAGGCAGCCGTCTCTTGTGGGAATCTTTCTTTTTTTGGCAACGGGGGATTATTGACTGCATCTTCTGCAACTCACCTACGGCTATCCTCCACCGGATGTCATATCAGAGACATTCTCTTTGGGCTTGTCGTCTGTTCCGTCTCTCTCTCTCTCAATCTAGAAATTATGTACTCTCCTTGCTCTTGTGTAATCTCTTGTTGAATAACCATACAAAAATGTTGTCAATTTTCAGGTTTTTGTACCGAAAAAACAACAGCAAACAAACCAGTGTTCCCTGATTCCCTATCGAGGCTTACTTGCTGAGAATCCCCTCAGACACTCCCATGCGTGGGATTTCGTAAAATCACTCGTTGTGGCTGTTGTGTTTGTCATGTAACTCTTCATCTGTCAGCATCTGATAGAGCTGCAGAAAAGCGAAGCATACATATTCATGAAATGCGAAAGCGAGTGATATTCCTAATGCTTTGCCTATCCTAGATGAATCCGTTTGGCAGGAATACGAAGATATGATTCATAGCTGCACATTTCAACAAACTTAGATGACTTGACCAAGATCCCTGGCAAGATGAACTGACATCTGAAGTTTTGAATTATCAGTGAATTTGTTTTGCGAGGGAACAGTGTAGCAAATGGTCTTGATGGATTTCTATGACCATTTATAATTCTGATGAATGCTGTAGTTCTTTTTTTTTTAATATTTCCTTCGATAAGGAAAAGATGTAACTATTTGCAAAAGGGTTACAACACGCACAGTTAACTTTGCCTAATCCAACAAGGAAGGGCACAGATTCACATTCTCTTTTGTTTATAAACATGATCAGTTCCATCCGCAGGTCTCCTGGGCTGCAGGTAAACAGGCTTAATCCACCTACACAAATGCCCAGCGTGATGATGCCCTCCAGGCTTCTGCTACGAGAACATGATTCTTGGGGCAGACCTGAGAAATATCATGTACTCGTCTAGGTGACTGCATGTGTTTCAGCATAGTGTGCATATTCTGTCGTGGCAGGATGGTCTGTGTTCAAGAGCCAACGGCTGACTATTAAAGTGATCCTGATGTGTCCTGCAGCGAGCTGAACAGGCCCGACGAAAGAGCCAGAAATCTGCGCGGGTTCAAAGGGTACCAGTGTCTCTCTACCATTGCTGTCAAGGTTTGCCTTTTTCTTTTCTTTTTTTTTTTTTTCCAGCTTGGCATGTGCAAGTCTGGAAACACTTATGGCATGGTCTGTTTGCTGTTTACACAATTAAAAAAGAAAGAAAGAAAAAATGTGGAACAAAAGGAAGATGCATAGAATACAAGCAGAGAAAGGGAGAGAGATATCTAGACACAGAGAGTGCGAGTGCATTGGCCAGATACTCCCCGTGAAACAAAAAGGGGCTGTCCAAGTAATGCTCCCCTCTCCATCTTTTGGTTCACTGCAGTAAATCCAGTGGAATCAACCAAACAATAGATTTTTCAATTTTTTTCCCCTTTTTTTCTACAGTTAAATGTGGACACATATAATGAGAAATCTCAAGTCTCTTTATGTTTGTTTGTGGTTTTTTGTGAATGATATTAGTCGCGACAACAAATGCACAATAGACAACCATAATGGCACTGCTTCACAACTTTTTTGTTGGTTTGTATGTACCCAATACTATCCAGTCATTGTTTTTGGTCAATCGTTCACAATGTTATGGCCCTGATGACACTATGAGATTACCATTGTTAAACATCACAGAATCTCTGGAACGATCCTTTCTGTGGGATTGCAACTGTACCTACTAGTATATTATATTAATGAAAGCAAATCTAGTGATGTCCATTATGTGAAAATAGTATTATGTAACATTTACAACTTCAGTGACTTTCTGTTTTTAAGTCCATTTTTTTAACTGAAGTTTTGACTACTGTAGTTGTTTTATTCTGTCCATTAAAGCACACATGAACATGAATTCAAACTCCACTTAATAAACATCAAAATGCCTTTACACTTTGTGAAAATAGTATTATGCAAAACTTTGAAGTTCCATAACTTTTGGCCCAAGTCAATCAAAGTTTTTACTATTGACTGTCCAATCACATACTATTCATAAAAATCTGCGTTAACATGGGAGTATATTTTCGCTTTAACAGCAAAACATCTCGCTCGCATTTCTCTCGAATCTGAAGGGGCGATTAGGACTGGGAGGTTTTTGTAACCGTAGAAGAAGGAATGTGTTGCGCTGTTTTGAGCACTGGATCCCATCTGGTCGATGATGGATCCACTGGTTTCCTGCCATGGATTTTAACTGCTGTAGTTGGTTAAAAACATTTAAAGCCATTTCTTTTCTTTTTTTTTACGTTATCTTGCTTTTCAGTGGTTTTTCCTAGCTTTCCAGTAATGGCAGCAGGTAACATGCCTGTGCAAATGTTTAGAAACAACTCTACTGTAACATTTCCCTATGATCTAGATGCCAGTTTGATTTTAGGTATATGTGCCAATGTTACGTGGCTATTGTAGGATCAGTGCAAGGCATATTAACCCGCTGAGAACGGTCTGATTTTGCTATAACATGCACTTCCCACAGAAACCTACCCCCAAGTATACTTGGGACTCGTCCTACGATCTTTCTCTCACTATTTCTAACTATCTTTGTCTGTCTGTCTGTCTGTCTGTCTTTCTGTTTTTCTCTCTGCGTATGTATCTGTCTCTGTCCTGTTCTCCCTTGCTCTCTCTCACTCCATCTCCCTTTTCTTCTCTTGTCTGAGAGATGTCTCTTCCCCTGTTGGTCTCGGCAGTGGAACGGGTCCCTTTAGAGGTGATGAAGGCAAGATATGTTACCAGGACTGCATTGAGCTGATAGCCTGTTTACCCAAATACTTTTCTCTCTCCCTCCTCTTGTTCTGTTCGGAGCACTGCCAGCCAGCACAGCCAGCCAGCCAGCCAGCCAGGGCCCGTAAGAGACTGATACCGGGCCAAAGGTTGGTGGTGAGCCATGACCCATCTCCGAGGAGCCTTCTTGGATTTCATCCCGGGGCCTGGCCTGGCAGAAAGATGATGATGAACTGACTGACTGACTTGACTAAAACAAGGGGGAGGGGAAGGAGCGCAGGGGAGGGGAAGATACTATGTATGTAGCCAGTGAATTGGTTAGCTGGCTGGTACACCTTGGCAGCTATTAGGTCTGGTAGGAAGTTTGGGCAAGAGGGAAAAAAAAAGGAACAGGGGGTAGGTATGGCTATTTTTTTTTTTTTTTTTTTTGGGGGGGGGGCATGCCAATGAGATATAGAAAGAAAGATATAGAGGAAGATTTCTGGTAGCATGTGAAGGAGGATGATAAAAGAGAAAGGTGGATAATGGGAAGGCCAACTACAGATAGCTGTAAACTAATGAGTACTCCATCATGCTGCATGGCTCAATCCATCATTCCAAACTTGCTTGCTTCATGGTCTTTGTATAGTGTCACCATACACATGAAAAGATAGAATCAACAGAGAGGCTGGAAGTGTATAATCTCAATCCAATGCCTCATCAAGAAGCATCCGATCATGGCGCATGTATACTTTATAAACCCAATAGGCCAATAAACTGACAACCAAGTGTAGTAAACACCCACACACAGACACTTTTTTGTGTGTGTGTAGTAAACACACACACACAGACACACACACACACACACACACACACACACACACATACAAGGATACCCTCACATGCATGCAGTGACGAAAACCTTTCGGCTGACATCGTAGATTCCGAGTAATAAGAGTTCATCTGGTCGATAACTTTCCTCCAAATCTGGACGTTTCCTTCATTAGGTATTCTGAGGAAGATGGATGACGGTTTCACTCTGGAATTGCAAATGAATAAAGTTTGCGTCACGTCTCAGGACATTGGCTCAACAAGTGGCCTTTTTGCTTTCCTCTGGTCCTCTACAGAAAGAACGGCTGCTGCCCAAAATATTTGGTTTGCTTCCTGGCAGAAAAGGAACACTTGTTCATTCACAGGTGCCTCTAAAAATCATTGGTGAGATTGACTTGGATGTTACTGTCGCTTTTCTCGTCACCAGTATTAGCCTTTGCATCGAGATGGCAATATTGTTTTCAAATGTATTTCTACAGAATATGAAGTGTTCTCATGGTGATCACAACTAGTTTAACTCAATGAGGATCATAATATAAAGAGCCATATAAGAATTATAACACATAGAAAGAACAATAGATTAGAATAGTAACCATGATAATGAAAATAATGTTCCCCCCACCCAACGAAGACAAAAAAAACCAACAACAAATAAATAATAGAGAAACTCTTTCAGTGCTTAGGATGAGTGTTTCATACTCTGTAATGTACACGGCCTTGCTGCAATAGTAAATTAGTAATACCATGGCAGACCCAGCAACAGCTGAACAGCTTCGACACTATGTAGTACACACTTCTGCACTGATGTACTTTATAACATCTTTTACGGAAGTGTTTCAGAAGTGCTCTTATTTGACTGAACCTATACATCATCATTGGTTCTGAAGAAAGTCCTTCTAATGCACTACCATAGTGATTGCATTGACTATACTCATATGATGAGTGTTCTAGCTTTGCAGGTGTGGGCATATAGCTGCTTTATAAAATCAGATCATTGTATTTTTTTTTTTCTGGGGGGGGGGGGAGGGGTGGGTGTGGATGGGATCTCTATTCATTCCTTTGCTGTTTCCTTCAACCCAGATAATGCATGGCAGGCCCGACAGCCACAGCAGATAATACATACGCACTCTCTTTGACCAATTACCCAAACTGTATCTCGTTTCAACGTTCGGAGGGCAGAATATTCCGCACCCTCAAATCCCTATTACGTATACGCACATCGTTTGCTGAGCAGAATATGTAATCTACTATGATATCATGAAGTGGGTCAGGGAGTGACATCTCCCGCAGCACTATATTATATCGGGAGAGGGATGGGGCACGCTCAGCCCCAGATATCGGATTCATTCATTACCCCTCATCGCCCTTCATTTCCGTGTCAAACATCTGCTGGTACACTCATGTTTGTAGAACAGAATTAGTGTCTTTAAAACGAAAGAGAACAACGCACATGAAAAACAAACAAACAATCAAACCTATGAATGAAGGAGAATTATCAAAACTAAATCACCTAATTCTGTCTGTATCACATGACCTTCAAGGGCCATTACAGCTCTGAAGCTATGATGTACACCTAAGTGAATTTTTCTCATACCGAGGCTCTGTATCATTGGTACACCCCCCTCCCATTCCTTCATCTTATTCTTTTGTTCACTTTTGTTTTAGTTTGTTTCATATCATAGGGGGCATAAACGGCATTGCAATCCATATGTTTCAATCATTTTCTGTCGGTACTGAGTTGCAAATCACCATATGTGCTAGCTTCACAGATATTCAAAAAGACTGGAACAGATTTCGTAAAAAAGAAAGAGAGAAGAAAAGAAGTGATAAAAGAAGAGCACCGATTTCTTTTTTTTTTCAAAGGTTCTGCCAAATTCACATGACCTTATAGCAATCAACAACCAAAAGCTGCTCGATCCCTCAAGCATCTCCTCATAAAGATCGCATTATATGTGATGCTCTCTTCCGAATACGCTTCAGAATGGAGTGTTCCTGGCATACTTCCATGTGCAGATGTCAAGACCTAAAATAACTTCCTGAACTATGTTGTTTAAGTTGCACCAGGAGTGACATAGGTTATCATTTCAACTCAGGCAAATCAATATCATTAATATCACATTTCAAAGAGCATTGCCAAAGAGATAAGACTAGAACTTGACCTTATCGCCGGAGTCAAGAGAATTAAAGATAAGACCAATCAACCGACAGCCTGGAAGGGGGGGGGGGGGGGGGGGGGGGTAAGAGAGAGAGACACACACCAAAGATTTAGCTTATATAACAAAAAATACCCACAAGTCACGGTTTACACAGCTACATCTGTAAACTGCTGAAGACTTATGAAGGTACAATTAAATGTAATGCATGATCACAGAACAAAAGATCATAAAGAATAAAAAGAATACAATGCATATCAAGATATCATTCTTTCTTTTTTTCTCAAGTTCACATTGTTTTTGTCCTGGTGAAGGATGTATATTTCAAACTACTCATTTCCAATCAAACCGCCATAATTATAAATTGTATTTTGTGCAAATCCCAATGTTACTGGCCAATGAGGACAGACGGGGATCCTTGTAAAATATAGAATTATACTCATACAGGAATCGGCAACATTCAGAGTGTGAGAACCTTGGTTATGTTCAACTCTCTCCTTATCTGTCGTGACCCTGTTACAACCTCCACTGCACGCAACTATTGCTGGGGTCAGCATCACCAACGACAAATCAATTTCCCATTACATTTACTCCTCCATGGCCCCCTCCCATCATGGTAAAAGACAGATGGCGCCACCACGGATGATGATTTGTGTGTCAGGATGCAAGTGATGAGCCAGGTATGTGCACAAGGTGCAGAAGTGATTTGTTTTCAAGCACTTCTTAAAGTTGGTTAGGGACGAAATGAATTGGAATTATCTCCCGATTGCATTTAGATATAATACTAGAAATTCACACCAGAAGAGGGGGTATCAAGTGAAGTGTAAAATGTGCCAAAGCTGGGAAATTATCCAGCATAAGTCGTACGGAGGTACCAAGTATAATCAGTTATATTATATGACGATGTAGCAAGCACGGCTGTAATCTATTCCTTTACCACATAAACCTTAATCCAATGAATCAGTGACGACAGAATGATTTGCCCTGCGTTGCCTATTCCATCGGAAGTTAACAGCGAAGAGAATCGTAGCATCCAAAGCAACGTTCGTTACTGCTCATATGAGGATGTTGAAAAAACTGCAGCGCTCGGTTAGCCCCTTTAAAAAGGCATCTCTCTCTCTCATCTTTCTCTGCATCATCATCAAATCTTAGTTGGTCCCTCAACTGCATCCTCCCTCTGTCCCTCTCGCGATGCTCTGGCCGGGGGCCATGTCGGAGGTAGCATTACGCGGGCCGCTTGCCTCTGTTTGACTGTATTGGGAGTCTGGTCCCGCGGCTTAGTTTCGGATAATGAGAAATGTATCGCCCCCGATTGCGCTTGCACCATAAGCACAGGAGGGAACAACAACAACAAAAGAGGAGGGAGAGAGAGGCCCTGGAAAAAGAAAACTTATACCAAAGTAATCATCTTCGCAAAATTAAGAGATTAATATGATGGCAACATTGCACATACACACACACACATACACACATACAGACAGATCTTCATCTATGGGTCATTAGAAAACCGTATCATGCAGCTTCACCCTAGTTGGCAGCATGAATTGACATACTGAGGTAACTCACATATTGGACACTTTTGTTCAGCATTTGAGAGTTGCCTATGTACCGTTTATCATCCTCACCATCATCATTATTACTCATCTATTGAAGATATTAAAAGACTGTAAGTCTCTTAGCCAGAAACAACAATCTCAGCCCCCCCCCCTCACTCTCACTGCATATGAAGAATAATATGCATGTTTTCAAGAGCTGAATATATTAATGCCATCAACATTCATCTGACACACAAACACAAGACACAAATGGCAACATTGCATGGAAATCTTGCATCTATCAAAAGCCGCTATTGATTTATGGAGCGTCAAAGAGTTAGGGAAACATTTTCTGTCTCCGGCGAAATGACTAATTTCATCTTGCTTGACCCGACTTTGCTATTGATAAAATAACATCTGAATTTAACACACACGGCCATGAAATGCATACATTCCAGGGAAAAACAAAACAAAACAAAGAGGAAAGAAAACTACAGAAAAAATAGGCTGAATATAACAAAAGCGGCTATCAAAGCAAAATCATCTATGTAAAAAAAGATGACGTAAAAAGCAAGAATAGTGGGTGAAGAAGAATATCAGCAAATGGGTCCACCATGTTGATCGTGCAGTGTGCCCTGGAATCATGCTCCTTTACTTGAGCTCGAGGTACAGCGTGTACATGTATGATAATGCAGGCAAGCACACATGCGTGAGGCAAATTGCTCTGCAAATAGAGCATCACACGCCCTCACTCTGCATCATCGGGATAGTCACATTCGAACTAGGGCATTACAGCACATCCATGAATCATCCATCCTCCTTCTTATTCTCTCTCTTAAAAGTCATTGAGATAGAGAGAGAGATTGGGGCAGATAGAGAGAGACAGATAGTGACAGAA
Source organism: Diadema antillarum (assembly GCF_040938485.1). Classification (NCBI taxonomy): domain Eukaryota; kingdom Metazoa; phylum Echinodermata; class Echinoidea; order Diadematoida; family Diadematidae; genus Diadema; species Diadema antillarum. Next base: position 41,606 of record NW_027271120.1, read on the forward strand.
ACAGATAGAGATGGAAAGAGAAGAAGACACAGGTAGACAGAAATAGAAGGGAGAGAGAGAGAGAGAGGGAGAGAGGGACAGACAAGGAATGAATTGTGTGTATTCCTTTATTATCACTTCAGAAGGGAGTTGCAATGGTGCACAAGATGGAGCAGCACATTATTGGGGATGCCCCCCATCCCCCCCCCCCCCCCAAAAAAAAAGAAGAAAGGTGGGAGGGGAATGTTTAAGAAGATCAATATTAAAGGGCAAATCTAGCAATAAATATATCTTTACAGAATATAGTAAATCTATCACACATAAAACAGCAGCTCTACTTACACAGGACAACCTTTGTGAAATCACACATCCTGTAAAGAAACAGAAGACTGTTCAAATGCCCAACATCATTTCACAAAAATAAAGAGAAAACCAAAACAACTACAAAAACACTGACACACCAACACATGCACACCCACACATAGATGAACACAAGCTCCAGGACTTAATCAGTCTGGAACATTACATGATCCCATTCAGATGAGGTTTGGATGTTGCCCTGCAAGCCAAATGGTATTGCAATGGGATATACATTTTACAAATCATGTATACATCGCGGACTTTGTGGCTTGTAAAGATGCAAATGGACTGAGAAGAAAGTTCCCTAAATTAACCTCTAAAGGAAAGAAAGAAGAAAATCTATACGTGTATGAAAATAAGGAATAAAAAGAATCCGTTTCCTGTAATATCGACACATCTACCTATGTTGATCGCACAGATATACAACAGCGCACTATGCAAAACCTTCCTTAAACACACCACTGTGAATTACCATCCTCATCTCCACTTCGCATTATGCTTCCATCAATTTCTCTGTCTTCAGGTATAAGACTATAATCCCTCCGTTCTAGCTAGTCGGCTGAAGGAAGGGGGGAACGAAAAGTCTTGTTTGCAGACTATTCAGCCCTCATGCCACTTAAGTCTCTGGAATGAAATGCATGTTCTGGTTCATGAATCTTAACTGGTTTCTCACTCCACATTAGGCCCCGGGGGTGATGGGAGCGTGGAAGGAGGGCGAGGTGAGGATTATTAGAGAGGCTGAGACTCTGTATTGGAAGCTAATGTCGGGGGCCAATCCCCTCACTTTGAAATATTGCTAGTTTGTGGGGCTTCGTTTTCTTCACATTGGCTGCAGAGCGATTATATCTACACACGCAGCGATGCGCTTGCAAGTAACATGGGCATCATCACCCGCCCAGGACTCCAATAGGTTTGACAGTTGAAATTTGGAAACAAACCGCAACGTGTTTGGAAGGACAACACATTCTGTTTCGATCAAGGGAGTGCACTGCCAAAGCAGCGATGGATGATACAGCGTAGAAGCTGGAAAGAGGAAATCAGTTTCCAGTGCAGAAGACTGTAATTGAATTGGGGATGGGGGGAGGGGGGAGGTGGATTAGCAGTGGTAAGGAAGGGGGCAGAGGATGTTGGAGGAGAGGTTAGATAGCAGCTCAATCGAAGGGTTACATTTGACGGAATCGGTCGCGGAGACAAAATGACAGGATCATTTATGCCAAGCATTGTCACACTTGGTATATCACTCGTTTCATACTCATACCGACGTGATTCACCGACCAACGTGGTTGCACAATACATTTTCCAGCATGACAAAGTAAATTGGGGCAATGCACTGAAAGGAGCAGTCAATTTTGCCAGCCAGGTGCATGGTTGGCAAGACACTATGTCAAGTGTAATTGTGTCACATGCCTAGATGTGTCAAATATAAGTGCAGTATCAAAGAAGCTTGCATTCATCCGTCCCCTTGGGATTTTGCCAGATCAGGAGAGTCATTTAAGGATAACCCATTTTCTATTCATATCCAGACTCATTCTTTCATGTTAAGTGAAGGGGGAGGGGAAAGTGTAGGAGGGGAAAAGTGCAGTGCTTTTCTTTAAAAAAAGGAAAAAAGAAAAAATGATTAGAAATTGTTGATTTCAGGCTAATGCATAACATCAATATGTTCTAGTAAAGCTGATCAATGCCCCAAGGAAAATACTTTTTCCCTCTTTTTATTTCTCTGTCATTTATAACTCCCCCCCCCCCTCTCCCACATCCTCCCTTTGAGTCCATATGGAACCAAGGAACTAGAGGACTAAGGTACAGACATTTACTATAGTCTTGGGTTTCCCCCTTCCCATTTTTTTTCTACAGGAAAAGAATGAGTGAGCATTAGTCTTCATCTAAAAAATAAAGAAAGAAAAAGTCTGGAGCTGTACACTTAGCACATAGGGTGGGGCTAGCATAATATATGTGTTTGCCTTTTCCCCGGCAGTACATGAATCTAGGCCAGCCATTGTGCGCTGGCGATAAGCGCCACACAATGGTTCCCCCTTTCGAAGAAACACTGGAGAATGCATGCGTCTTGCATTCGCCTTCCGCCGTTGCGAGAACAATTTTTTGGGTGAGACTCATTGAGATGCGCTGCAAAGCGAACAACTTCCGAGGTTGGCACACAAGTTTAAAAGGCTATGATGGCAAGATGGAATTGGGATCTTAAAACAAAAAGACAAGAATATTGGTCATCTCTTTTCAGCTAGGTGTTCACACAAGCCCCGTGGAAGAAACAGCAAAACAACAGATGGGTAATCCATGGTCCATAGGAGCCCCGTCTAGCAGGGACCCGTCTCCGTCAATTTCGCAGCGCTCCCTTCTTCTGTCGATCCCTTTCTTCGCTGCCTCACTCTATCACTCTGCACCAATAAATTGGGTATCTATCAGAATATGGGTCACTCATTTTTCTTTTTTTTCCCTCCCAGCGTATTGTCTGGCTTTCCGTATAAACAGAATGATCAATGTTCCCCTTGGCGTGACGCACTCGCCCAAAGAGCACACATGAATAACAACTGCACACGCACAGTGACATGCACGCACTCCTGTACACACACACATACACACACACACACATACACACACACACATTTCTGCTGGCATGAATGCAGGACCCCATCATTGAGCATTCTGCTCCGGTTTCCAGATACATTTCCATTTCCCCCCCTTTTTTTTTCTCTCTCTCTCTCCTTGACAATTCAACATAATATTCGGCCTTGATATGGGAGCCCGCTAACCCAGCCCTCCTGCGACCATCACCTCCGCTTGAGCCTGGCAGCCCAGCAGGCTCTGTGTTCGGCTGACAAGTAAGTCGGCTGAAAATTACCAATTTGCGCCCAATTTAGGTCTGCAGCAGGGCAATGTACTTTTCTCACCCGGTCTGCGATGGACACACTTTCTATGAAACCAACAGATATGACATGCATGCGTGTATGTGTGTATTTGTGTGTGTGTATGTGTGGGTGTGTATGTGCGTTTATCCTGGTACTCATATATCCAGTTCACATGATCATATCAGTTGATGTTGTTTGTTAGTTCCATTCATTTCTTTTCTTTTACATCAGATCTCAGAGTGGAAGAGAAGGTAAAAAGAATGTGAAGGTCCAAACACCATCATTGGATCAACTCAAGTGAATATATTCTTTTAAAGGTTTGCTCACACTTACCATTTGGAAGTCAGGGGTCCCCTTCTTCATCGATCCCAGTGCAGCGTCCAGCGACGGTGACCTGTGGTTCAACAGCTTGCATGCCCTGTCATGGCCCGATGTGATTGCTTTACACACTTGTTCTGCAAGCATGAAATATAAAGCAACAGAGAAATAGAAAGACAGATAAACAAATATATAGCCTCATAAACTGGAATTGACATGACGTGCAGTTGATACTACATATTTTTATTTCTTTTTTTACTGTGAGTCTTACAGATGATTACGAGAGATGCGTGACATGTGTGTGTGTGTTTGTGTGTGTGTGTATGCATCTACATATGAAACATCCATAAAGAGTTTAAATGCAAAAGCAGATATATTAATTTTCATCAACTTTAGATATTTGAGATTAAATCTGCTTAAAAAAAAGAAGGAAAATGATTGAAATATATGTGATTTTTTTATATCTTCAAAAATATGTTTTTGTAATGCAATGAGAGAAATATCATGGAATAGATTTAAATTCTATTAAATTATCTGATGACGGCCTTACTTTTGAAAACTTAGTGATTATCTGTTTTTGCATTTTAACTCTTCATATATATGTCAATATACATGCATGTAAATAGATCTCAATAGACACAAAATACAGATGTGTGTGTAGGTGGGTGTGTATGTAAAGACAAGACATTACAAAGAAAGGTTTCATCACAAGAATGGGCCATATTCTCCTAGTATTTTCTTTCTTTTTTTAGCAGCTTTATTCACAAACATCTCACCATCTCATCTCACCTCACCAGCAAATAATGAATTCAAAACATAAAAGACAAGGAAATATTAGTGAACAAACAAGTAAACAAGAAATCTAGACAAACAATTTCATCCAACTCTTAAAAAGATGCCTATCAGGAACTATCTCCTTGTACATAGCGCAATGATGGCACAGTGGTGTTCAATAACCCCTAACTGTAAACTGCTTGAGCAGTTTATGCACAGTGTAGATTGAGACTGATTATGTAGATCTCGCTGCATCTCGAGTCAAAATTGATGGTGGTGTCCCGTTTGGCGATCAGCTAAATGTACAGCTGCGGGCTGCTGGGGATACAAAGTGTTTTGGGATGCGCGTCTAGCGGAGCTTAAAGGACAACCCCCTTCCTTGGGAGGCGTGCTGATAGCATAACAACATACTGTAATCTTCGTTTACATCTGTGCCTGGCGATGCCACTCGCTTAGATGTTTAAAACCGATGACACTACCCTTGAACTTTTACACAACAGGACACAGAAAGATTACAGATCAAATGTGCGGGCACAGAACTTCGAGACTTGGGGCTGTGAGTGTTGTAGCAGACAGCCCACCACTGTGGCCATGAGCAAGCTACAATGTACGAATGCTTGCTTTTGGTATTCTGATCTCACAGAAAAATAACCTACCCACAACCCCGCCCCCTTCATGTAAATCTACATGGTAACCAAAAACAAACAAACAAACAAAGAAGTAACATCAACTATTCAAAGAAAAAGTAAAACTAGAAATATCGCTATGGCAACTGGTATGCCTCCGCCATAGTGCATGATTCTCCCAATAGGTGTATAGTACAATGTCTTCACAATGTGTGATGACAGTTTCACATAACTGGCAAAATATTGAAATGACAGGTTTGTCAGAAATGTCTTCAATGTTCACTTTCCTTGAAGTACATTGTGTAGGTTTGCTATAATTGTCTATTACAGAGTGCAGGTACATGTATTTGGGGAATTGAGGATTCTTACTTGACTTTTGACCAACCCTTTTATAAGTTTATGCATTGAGCAATTTTCAAGGTATGAAGAAAAAATGTAATTACAGTACTCTCTAAAAAAAATTGAGTGAAAATATTCACTCTTAAAGGAGTGAATACAAAAAAGAGTGAATTTAGAGTGAAAATTGGAGTGAATTTCGAGTGAAAATGTTCATTTTCACTCCTTTTGGAGTGACCTCAGGGATCACTCGAAGATTTAGGAGTGATCCCTGAGGTCACTCCAAAACGAGTGAAAATGAACATTTTCACTCAAAATTCACTCCAATTTTTTGCCCCATCATATGTCATCCTTGGACCAAGTTTGGTGAAAGTTGCTTCATCCAGTTTTGAGTTATCACATAAACAGATAAATTTTTGGATTTGACCTTGATCTTTGACCTTTGACCTCTGTCCAATTTCGCTCAAAAACTACTCAAGTAATTGTCCCATCATACATCATCCTCGGACAAAGTTTGGTGAAATTTGCTAGATCCAGTTTTGAGTTATCGCATAAACAGATACAATTTCATAATTTGACCTTGACCTTTGACCTTTGGCCTTCAGCAGATGTCACCCAAAATCTTATCGAGTAATTGCCCCATCATACTTTATACTTGGACCAAGTTTGGTAAAATTCCAGTCAATATTACTCAAGTTATCGCGTAAACGAATGCGGACGGACATACAGACGCGGATGGACATACGGACGGACGGACGGACGGACGGAGGGACAACCCGAAAACATAATGCCTCCGGCACCACTTCGTGGCGGAGGCATAAAAAAAGGAAATAAAAGAAATAGAAATGGGAGAATGAGGAAAGTCCTAAGATAATAAAGACTAGATGTCAATAAGCTCTCAAGAGTGGCATCTTGAAAAGTAGCCTTCTTGCGTGGCCCCATGTTTCACACAATCATGTAGATAATTCCCCTCAACATTCTTTGAAACAAAGTATCTTTTATTCAGAATCACTAACACAAGTTTTACATACAAAATAAAACAAACATCTCCATGATGACCAATACAGATAATACCGGCATTTACTAAGCAGCTCTGATTCACAACAAAATATACACACTTAGGTATAGTCATTACCTTTTAAGGTATTGTTCATTATTGGGAGCAGAGCTTTAAAAATGTTCGAGGTATCACATTTGATGCATATGTGTGTGTGTAGGTCAGTTGTCTCACAAAACATCCCACCATACATTGTATATAAATTTTGCAGTAAAGCCTTAAATATATGGAGACATTGATCACTATTTTTCTCAATAAACCATAACTGCAAGACGCTTTTTATAGTCTAGAAACAATTTTATTATAACTCTTGTTCACATTTTGTATATTTAACAATACTTAACGTCGCTTATATTGATCAAAAATTTTTAAATTGGTTGTTTCTATACCTAACTCACATTTTAGAACTATTTTGATGCACTAAAGCTGGGTTTTTGTTTCATCGGCAAATGATAAAAAATAAGCCTGTTCTCAATAGAAAAGCAAAATCAAAGAAACAAAGAAACAGAATTATACACACAAAAAATCCTTCCCAACAAGTCTGTGAAGTAAACTACTATTAAAGTGACATGCACAAAAAACAACAACAACCGATGAGGCATGGAATAGGTATATTGATGGCAACAATTAGGGATGAAGAATGGAATGATAGGGACCCCTAGAAAGGGAAGCTAAAGAAATGCTGCAAAAGAAATAAGCCTTTCGTCTATCATCCTAAAAGCTGTCGGTGTGCCACTACTGAGAAAACTCAGCAGAGCATCGCCGAGTTGTCCCTTTCCTTCGCAGAGGCGTGAAAGGCGTGAGGAATTAGCCCGGGCTTGCAATAAACGATTCGGCTGAATAATTAGAGCATGCACTTGCTGCAAAGCCGCTTTGCCGGATTACCCACCGAAGCATTGTAATGCTTTGATATTTTGTGCCCTAATTACGATGAGCTCACAGCCATATTCTTGACGCAATCCCCGCGTGCGCGCACGCACACACACACAATTCCCTTTTCCTGCAACCAAAGATGTCTCTTTTCTTATTCCTTCCTCTTAATCCTTCTTTCTCTCACTCTCTCTATTTCTCTCTGCACTAGGAAGAGCACATTGTGAAGTAGGACAGATTCAAGAGAAGAGCAAATAGTCCAGCTGAATTTTTTTCTCCTTTTTTTAAAACTTTTTTTTTGTCATGATGGTGAGGGAGGGGGATCCTCAGAGAAGTGGCCCAAGCAGGGTGATAAAACAGTTTAACTCCCAATTGCTGAATTTTTTATTCCTTAATTACTGATTTGGGAATAAAGACAATAATTGCTCGATGACGAGATAATGCAATTACGGCCTGAGCCAAACCAGGTTAGCTTCGATCAGCTGGCACCTTTCACAGCCTAATTATCATCGACGATTGAGAGATTTAATCTAATGGAAGGGCGGGCTGTTTGAAATAGGAGGAAAGGGAAGAAAAGTAGAGCCTTCGTCATCAGGGCTTTTTTTAGGAGGACGCGGAATGGGAGTTGGCGGGAGAGGATTAAGGGCGAAGGCAATAAGTGGCCCGGCGGTGGCACGGTCTCATCATTGGGGCTTCGATGAGAGAGATGAGGACTAGAGCCAGTATCAAGATTCAAATCTCAAGGGCAGAGTTGATTAAGGCTTTGTCATTACCCAAGCCTTTCAATTAGTGTAATAGATCTGAGGAGCTGCAGTGCTTGCCACGTAAGAAGGGGGTGGATGGGGGTGGGGCGATCTTTCTCACTCTCTCTCTCGCTCACTCTATGCGCACGAGTCGATCGAAAGCTGATGCAGCTGCAAGTGGAAACCCACTTGGGCCTGCCCTGAATGTCGTTGAACGTGCGGCAGGAACGGACTCACTTTTCCCGAAAAGAAAGAAAGAGCAAAAAAAAAAAAAAAAAGACGAAGAAGACATCCTCAAGTCTTGGAGGAATGAGGATGGATAGATTCAAAGAGAGTCATACATGAAAAATTCATCATGACACGGAACGAAATGCTGTCCTTACTCTCATGCTTGGCTGCAATGCCACTGCGGTATTTCAAAGAGAACTGATAAGTACCGGAAAGATGTGGTGTAACCTGTATCACCTACAAGAATCCATTCCAAAGTGAGCAATGCAAATGAGGAATGAAGCACATATCACACAGCTGAAAAGGTCAATCGATGTCATCTCTAGATCACTGTGCAATGTGCACAGCACAATATCAGTGACTCGCTACAACAAAAGGATCCTGAAGTTGGGGGAGGACAACTTTCTGAAAATGACATGACCTTATTCCCTTACTCTTCCGCTTTAATTTCATATACAACACGATTCATAATAGTACTCGGTTGCAGAGATATAGATGATTTTATTAGCGATTATACGTTATTTCATATTATTTATGTCGAGTGGTTAATGAAATCAGCCTTTCAAGAAAACTGCCTCCAAAGTTTTCCTTCTGACGCTTTCAGGATCAAGGAGAGACAAGACAGTTTTCACCTCTTGACAATAGAAGGCATGCTCCTAGCAACCTCTGCGATGTTCATTCAAGCTTAGTGCCAGCGTTCTATGCACAACCAATCAGCAATCAGGATGCCACGCACTGACCAATAAGATCACTCCCTCGTTGTTAGGGGCGAAGTCTAGCTGCGGCGCTGAGTCCAAATCTTCAGACAAGTTCCTGTTCAGTTGAAAGTCGGAAAATCACGGCCCAGCAAAATGCTAATTTCTTGCCTTTCCTTCAATCATTCAGCTTCAACATTTCGGCACATGATGGACGATACATTAGACTACAAAATTATGCCCAAAACAGAATTTTGATTGTTTTGACAAATTTTGATGATCTGCCTTCAAACTTGATCTTCTTGGCTCTGCCGTCAGCAACTTTCGGATCCTTTTGTTGTGGCGGGCCACGTATATGCTATGACTTAGATCTCTTGACCCATTGAGGACGGACTAATTTTGCTACAACACACATTTCCCATAGACCCCTGCCCGAGTATACTCGGGACTCGTCCTCAACGGGTTAAACATTTAAAACAAGACTGATGTTATACGGAAAGGTGGATGGGCCAGACATCAGAGGCCATTCTTGTGTTCTTCTCCCATCTCTCCTCCTCTTCCTCCTCCTTCTTCTCCTTTTCCATTCTCTTATTGCCTAAGGGTCATAAGCCAGCCATGCATATAATACTGCAACATGGGAATACACCTGTAGATCCTTTGCAATTATAAGATCTTCCACGTTGCACATCGCCTCAAAACGGGGTCGCTCCACTTTGCAAATAGAGCAGGAAAAATGAAGGTTTTCAGAAATAATTACAGCAATTCGGCTGTATGGAAACATTTTCACTGTGCACGCACATGATTTTCTTTTTTTATTTCAAACAGGCATGCATACAGTGTAGATGCGCATGCACTTGTGGGCTGTCCGTATACAGTTCAATTCCAGTCCACATAATAAATGGAATGAACTAGGTTATACAACATGGCATAGAGAGTTGTGGAATTTCAGTCACTACATGTATGATATCATGCATCTGAGGTATTGATAGCAATCACACAAATATACATTAGACGAGGTGAAGATGTCATCTCCTTACAAAACTCCCACAGGTTTCTATGCAAAACAGTATCATAAGTAACACTGGTGCTGCGGTATTTTTGTATGTTGCTAAATTCGAGGCCCAACAATGATTTGCGAAATTCGCAAAGATTGAACCCTAGTGACAATAACAGCTTTTACAGTAGTACTATTTCAAGTCCCAAGTGCTATATTGCTTCGGGGTTGTGCCTGTCAGGTTATCCATTTGATTCAATGATGGCTGATTGTACTAATGACTCCTGCCTACTAGAATCTGTGTCACAATGTCATTGGGCATTGTGACTTGTCATTCCCAGGACTGTTAACATAAGGGTACATGTACCTACAGTATGTTGAGGTTCTGTAATGATAAGGTGTACAATGCCTTTCATGTTAGACTACATGATTGGAGTACACATTTGGGAAGGACTTAACTTTGCCACGTGACTTGGTGTCCCCACCCCCACCACCCACCCCCACCTAGCAAGACCCAAGAAAAAGTTCACCTTGTCACTGCTGTTACATAGCCACTACCCAGTATAAAAGCAGGAGGTGACAGGTTCATTTCCCAGCTTGGTTCCTTCTTTTTAACTCGTTGATTTTGCTACAACACGCATTTCCTCACTGATACTTGCCAGAGTACTGTATACTCGGGACTTGTCTTTAATGGGTTAATACTCTTCCTAACGAGCCATCTCACCGTAGAGACAGAGAGCTACAGCAAATCATTTTTCATAGGTATTGTAACTCTAAGTCTATATGAAGCCACAATTTTACAAATCATGCATATTTTTTCCTTTTTTTATCGGTCGTGTCAAATTATCTTAGTATTAGTGGAATTCTGTTCTTCATATACTTTTTGTGTGTGCATTTCATAACACACTGAAACTGTAATTATCAAATATAACTACTATGCAAAAATAGATCCCAAGACTTCCCAGTATCATCCTTGTCACTTTCAGTGTAAAATTCTGACGAATTGACTGATTCATTGTATGCCTTTTAAATGACAGTGACTCAATGCGCATACCGCTGGTGATATCATTTGTAGTCATACTGATGGAATGGAATAAATGAAGAGGCTTATTTTTGTTGTATGCATCCATCTGTCTGTCTGTCTGTCTGTCTGTTTGTGTCTGTGTATCTGTCTTTCAAACATACTTTCTTTCAAACATACTTTCTCTTTATTTACAGTATGTCCCAAGAATAAAAAAAAGAAAATACAATCAGATTTCCGCATTGATTACTTTCAAAATGATAAAACAATCTGAATGCTATTTCAGGGAATAAAACTATAACTTCCTACCTACATTTTGCAGAATAATTTCAGAATGAATTTTACAAAATTGCTAATTTTGTAAAATACTTTTGAACTTTTGACAAACTCACAAAAATGTCAATATCACTTGAATAACAATGTGAATTTTTCCTCAAGTTTTGGGACAAAAAATGTGTTTTGCAATGTCCCTTCAGAGCTTCAAGACATGTCTCTGTAAAATAATGGACACAAGCATTTCTGATTACGCTCCTTTTCCTAACCCAATTTCCTAACAAACATCTGCCCAGCTGTTTTCAAGTTCATGCTCTATCGGCAAAATTTCTCGTCTTCTTTCTCTTCCTCCTCCTTTCTTATTTTCCTTCTTTGTCCTATCCTCATCTCCTAAACTCCATCTGATGCTGATGTAACAATGTAGAGAATGGTGGAGTTACATACTGTGTAATATTACAGTGGGGGTTTCCAACTATTCTCCAGGAATATGAGATAATAGGATAATGAATAGTACTGCTTGAAATAGTACTATGCAATTTCTTCTTCTTCTTCTTCTTCTTTATTATCATTATCATCATTATTGTTAATATTATTATTATCATTATTATCATTATTATTCTTATCATTATTATCATTATTATTATTATCATTATTATCATTATCATTACCATCATCATTATCATCATCATCATTATTATCATTATTATTGTTATTATTATTATTATTATCATTAATATTAAATTATTATCATTATTATTATTATTATTATTATTATTATTATTATTATTATTATTATTATTATTATTATTATTATTATTATTATTATTATTATTATTGTTATTATCATCATCATTATTATTGTTATTATTATCATTGCTATGGTACCATACTGGAAAAAACACAGTGTCTCAGAGTGTGTTCATGTGTTCACAATGCATTTCACATTGTGTTTCACACTGTGGAACACTGTGTTCTTTCGAGCAGGGTATCATCATCATTACTCTTGCTATCATCATTAGCATTATTACTATCATCATCATTATTGCTCTCATTTATATTACGATTATTATCATCATCATCTCCATTATCACCATTTGCATTTCAAATTGAAAACTGGAGGGTAACTAACAAAAGTTATTATTGTTTATTGTCGCTACTCCAAATTACAAGTAAGTCCAGTTGACTAGATTTACAGATATTGTTCATGTGATACTTTACCTGGATGACTGAGAACATTCACAGACAAATTGCTTTAGTATTGTTCTTCTCTGCTTCTTTGTTATCATAATTAATTGATAATCTCATACAATAAACAGTATTGATAGGTGACTTTATCTTTGTATCACAGTTAGAGCAGAACTTGGCAGCCGGCTTTCTTACAAGCTTTATGTGGCCCTTTAAACACAATGTTGTATTATACACATAATTGGAGCTGGGCTCAGCTGGTCTCCACAAAGATACAGAAAGAAAGAGATAGAGAGAGAGAAAGAAAGAGAGACAGAGAGAGACAGACAGACACAGAAAGAGAGAGAGAGAAAGAGAGATGAGGATAGTCGGTGTTTCACACATTCTGTTTTCTTTTTCCACGACCCATTTTTTTTTTCCTCCACCAATAATATTCCACTTTTTCCCTGAACAAAAAAAGTCAGATGTATTAGATGACTAGCCTTTTTATACCCTCTCTCTCTGCGATTTGGGAGAAAAGTAGGACCTTCATTGTGGTCTGACGCTAACAATAGCTAATCTAGGTTATGTTCTGAAACATTTTCCTCCTAAAAAACACTGCAGCTCCCTGCAAACCTGTATGTTGTGTTTTATCATACGTGTACCTTCAGGGAGGGTTTTTCTTTTCTTTCTTGCTTTTTTTTTTCTCCCACATTTTCATGATGACCTAGCCACAACAGAGACTATTAAGAAATGCAGTATTCCTCATTTTTTTCCCCCTCTAATCAAATCTGATTCTGTTATTGAAATAGCACAGTGTTACACATTTTGAAAACCTAGCTGTGCTCCCCTTCTCCCCCCCCCCCCGACATAAAAAACAAGGAAAAGAAAAGAAAAGAAAACAAACAACAACAGCTGCCACGGCAACAGCTTACAAAAGCAAAAACACCGCCAATGTCAATGCAGCAGGGAAAAATGTTTCTTTGAATTCACGAGAACTGGGGCAGGTCAAATACATGATGAAAGAAACGGTTTGTTGCCAGCACATTGATACAATGTTGTATCTACACAATGTATTATCATAGCTGGAATAACTTTCTTTATCATTTTTTTTTATCTTTTGGAGTTCAACAGCACAGTCTTCACATAATAGTTCCTTTTTTACTTCACAGATATCTCACTCATTCTACAACTGTTAACCTGTCGAGGACGAGTCCCATGGAAATGCGTATTGTAGCAAAATTAGCCCGTCCTCAGCGGGTTAATGTTCACTGGTTGATTTGTTTCTTTTGCTTTGCCCCTTTTGCTTTTGCCCCCCCCCCCCCCCCCCCCCCCCCGTGTGTGTGTGTGTGTGTGTGTGTGTGTGTGTATGTGTGTTTCTCTCTCTCTCTTTCTCTCTCTCTCTCTCTATTGGAAAATAGATCTTATCATTTAAAACACTATGCAAACAAAAACAGGGACTCTCAATGTTTCAGCTACTGGTCCCATTTTGCTTTGAAAATAACGGCTGCATGACTAGACTATGGGCACATTTCATAACAAGCCATTTGATCAAAAGAGTGTGTTATGTATACCGTACTCCCCCCACCCCCATGCAATAATTTTCCCTTCATATGCAACAATGCTTATCTTCAATCAGGCCACCTTGTCCTACATTTCTCCATATTTTCAGATGCGGTTTAGTTTAGAGGTGCTGTGGCTGGGACAATTAGACTGAATAAGTCACGACCGCGTTGGCACCAAAGATCGTGCCTTTTCCCCTTTCTAGTACGTCTGACAGAGGTGCCAAGGTGCCACTTTAAAACTTTGATTCATCTTGATGGATGCATGTTAATAGGCCTAAGTTATCAGGATACATTCAAACGTACAGGAGAAGAAACCGTTACCCGGTATGGGAGGTGAAACCAGCAGCTTGTATCAGGGGTATATATATCTATACATTGGATATAATTCTCACCCGTGTCATTGCCTCCTAAAAAAGCTGACTTTTGTTTGGTATATCACGAAAAATAACAGTATGTGGAGAAGAAAGAAGACTCCCACCAACACCCCCCCCCCTGTTCAGACGCAAGCCAGTTAATACCAAAACTCGATAAAGAAACGACGTATAAAGAATCATCGTAGAGCCGACAGACCATTTAGACGCTAATTTCGACCATTCCGGAAAAACGTCGTACAGATGTGCAGTTTCTCACTGCGCATGTTGTTATGGTCATGAGTGACAGGTACAAGGTCACCTTTCGTTGCTCGCTCCCATTAAGCCCCGCCCAGTTATACTGTTCTATGGTCGCCATACCTTCAGACGCACAATGGACATGATGGAATGCTGATTCGTTATCGAGTTCTAATTCGAAACGATGCTCTGACCGTCGTTTCGCTATACGTCGTTTCGGTATACGTCATTTTGTTATACATTGTTTCGTTAGTCGGCGTTCAGACGTATAAATTCATCGTATAGCTATACCGTTCTAGTATAAATTTTTTGCGTCTGAACACCCTGTGAATAATGGATTATACCGTTTCTGGTGTGCTTGCCTAAACAAAATATATTATGTCCTCTTTCAACTCAACTGAAAATGGGATATTGTTTTGCAACACTAATGGTACCGTCTTCACAAACCATTAAACTCGGTTCAGGCTTTCAATGATACATTGTTTGAATTAAAACATAAATGGGCAATTCCACGGTAACTGACGTTACACGTAAGGATTTTCATGAAATTGTTTACCTTGTAGTTTTGTGAATGAAAGCACCTTGGGCTTGCAATTAGCATTGATGAATAAGTTCATGAGAATGAAGAAATAGGTGGAAAGTTTTTCTCTCAAACTGCATTTCTTATCACATAGCAAGTGAAAATGTGTCGGTAACTGACGTTACGGAAAAAGGACATGGGAAATTATGGTGTAGATGTAAATGGAAATATCTCATGTCCCTGACTTTTAGCCTTTATGTGTTTAATATGGCAATACACCTAGGTTCTTAGGAACAGGTGTGCAAAATAATGTGCACTTTAGTTGTCTCCTTTTACCACCATGCCAATTTCAGTGAAGGCATGACGGTAACTGACGTTACGTAACTGACGTTACGCTTACATTTGCCATAGGGTTTACACATGCAAAATCATGATTGGGAATAGCTATGTGATATTTCATAATTCTGACCATTCAGAATGATTTGGTTGATATGGAGTCATACCTTGGTTCATCAGTCATAAATACACAATGAAATGAAACAGTAGTCCATTTTCTTTGTGTTCTATGAAAACTTAAAGGTAAACATGTCAGTAACTGACGTTACGTAACTGACGTTACACATACTTTGCCATGGGGTTTACAGAGAACTAATTTATTTAACGGGTTATTATACTGCTGCAATGTACCAGTGACAATCCCAGGCAACTACAGCAACAAATTAAATCAAAATCTAAAGACACAAATGATATTGGGTGGGCCCTTAGGGGCACCCCCCCCCCCCCCCATGCCATAGCACAGTTGGGTAAAAATAATGTAAATGCACAAGAGGATATTTCTTGACATTTGTCTGAAGATTTAATTTTTATTCAACATTTATGATTACACAGAGCCATTAATAGATTAAGCAGTTCCAAGTATAAATATATTGACATGACTAAGGGCTTTTTTGTTTGTTTGTTTGTTTGTTTGTTTTTTAATGAACAGGAAAGTTTTTATCTACATAGAGTGCTCCACCCATAATACCTTGTAGTACTACACAAAACATGGATACTTTTGTGCTTGAAAAAAATATCAAAATATCTTCCAGGTCATGAGGAAAAAACATGTATCAACTCATAAATATGCATAAATATGTGTTAAATCAATTGTGATATATTTCTCCTTCTTTTCTTTATTTTACTCCTGATGATCTCCATCAATTGATTTAAATGAAAAGTGTCGCACTTTTAATATTTCTCTGTGAAGAAGAAAAATAAATGCTTTTTTGGTCAAAAGAGCATTATTGTTTTATTCCTAGCTTGAAGTAATTTAACTGTTTTTCTTTTCCTTTTCAATGATATATCACGGCTTGCAAATACATTCGAGATACCAAGAAATCGGACTTTGCAACGAAAGAATACTAAAATCAATATAAAAAACTCTTCCTGTTCATAATTATTATGTGTTGTATTACAAAATGTCCCTGCATGAATAGAATAAAGTAATCAACAAATACACACTGTATGAAATTTTTTTTTTCAAACCCTATAATCCTCTCTCACTTTGAGTAACATCAGTGTTAAGTTTCAAACAATAATGAGTACATGCCTTACGTACCAATGTTAACTACACCACACATTTAAGTGCAAGAGAAGAAATATCTGTTTGTGCATTTGCCTTGAGGTAGAAACTTGACTAAGCTTCCTGAAAAAAAAAAGAAAAATGCCAGCAAAAGCAGACATTGGTGAAGATTGTTAAACTGTTGGTATACAGCTGTGTAGAAGTTTTTTTTTTTTTTTAGAAAATGTGGTTAACATGCAATCATGTCACTGATTAGGCCTACAAACTTTGGTAGCTTTATCATCGCGTAGGACTGGGAATGTACTAATTTGAGTGCATATACTGCATGTGGCAAACTAAACTTCCAGATGATTTAACCTTAAACTTGTGCTGAATCAAAAATCGAAAGCTCAAGCCCCCCCCCCCCCCTAAAAAAAAAGAGATAATCATGGTAAATGAATGAATAAATGAATTTAGAAATAAAATTTTAAAAAAAATATCCATGGACATACCATAGTAATGACATCATTTCCTATGAAAGGGATTGCTGCTCTTTGTTGTACGTTGACTTCCCAGATGTATTGAAATGGCCAAAAGTAAAAAAAATTGCCTCAGTTATAATTACTGTCATGGTAACTGACGTTACATACTCGTGTATGACGTTTCGGTAACTGACGTTACACATTTTGTAGTGTTCATTTTGACTCTCCAGTATGCCAAGTATCCTTATTTCTGGTATTAAAATAAAGGCATATGGGCATACATTAGAAATCCCAAGTTACATCATACAGCTCACTTCCTTTGATGAATAAACTTAAAAATTCCTTGTTTTTGGTAACTGACGTTACATCCATCATTATCAAAGTAATTAATAGTTTTTATCAAATTCTTTAAAGTTACCAGCTTTTTTTTCTATTGTGTGGTAAAAGACTTCTCTGGTAACTGCATACATATGAAAGATTGTTGTTTAGAGTACTAATAAAGTGGATATACAGAGAGTAAGTTATGCGACAATACACTCTTTTCACCATTGAGTTATAGGCATATTTTGGCAGCCATTTTGAAAATCAAAATGGCCGCTTTTATTGAAAAACATAATGATTCTTAAAACTTCAACTCAAGTACTGTCTGAAAATGTATGGTGTTTGAAACAAATATCATTTTGAATTTTTGGCACCTGTGTCCTAGTTACCGTGGAATTGCCCAAATGATGATGCATAGAACACAGCAAAACTATGAACCTGCACAATGACAGAAAATGCTCTGACAATCTCTTTCTCAAACACAGACACACACATACACACAGACACAAACATATAGACATTTCATATACAAATACTAAAAATGAAGGAATAATTCCAAGGCTCTGATATCATATCTTATGACAACTGTTTTGATGTATTGTCCGGTACTCCTGCCCAACCGTTCCCAGCGCTTCCGACCATGGAAGTAAACAGGGTATACATGTGTAGGGTGCTGCAACATGAGAAAAATGTTTTTGAAAGCTCGCTACCTCTGCGAAGCTTGACGAGTAACAACCCCAGACAGGATCCTCCAGCTCCTATGTGGCATCCGAAGCTCAATGCAAGATTTATTGTCTGTCATCCGCACAAATGTCAGGTATACATCAAGCAAGACACACAGGGGGGGTCAGGTCAATCACATTGTAGCAATCCATGTATGACAATGCACCTTGCGTACAGGAATTCGCATGCTGACCGTGGTGTTACTGGCTCATAGCTTTCAGTGAGCATTCTCGGCATATATTTACACCAGATTAAGCATGCCAGTACTAAAGAAAATAATTCAAGTTCTGATGGAATGGATCACATTTTCATATTTGCATGCTTAATTACTTGAACGTACGATATTGATTAATTCTACACTGCAAAATTATTGCAGACCTTGATTTTGGTTCAAAGTCAAATGTACTGCACTGATATTGGAAAAAAAAATTCCAATTAAATATCAACGTATTGCCTTCTAATGGGTTTTGTTTGTTTGTTCACCCATTGAGGACGGACTGATTTTGCTACAACACGCATTTCCCATTAGACACCTGCCGGAGTATGCTCGGGACTCGTCCTCAACGCGTTAAGGTTTGAATGTTTATCTTTTCAAGTCAAATCTTCAAATATGATGCATTCCAAGAAATGATGTGAACATTCTGATATAATCATAGATGTGCAAAGAGCTGAGTTTTGAATTATTATTTTTCTCCTCGTGGTGATGAAATATTAGCTTGTGAATCATGGGAGTGCAACCCATGCACATTTGCCAAACTTGAGCAGGTAATGATGACAGCTTTCCATTTTAATTTTCCATGGTTATTTGTCTTGCATGAATATTTCATCTTTAACTTAATACTTTTAAGACAAAATGTGCTGAATAAAAATAGATAAACATGCATTCTGATTTGTTCAATTCCTATTTCACTCTTCTGGCACGTACTGATTAAATGAGCACACTGCGATATCATCACCAGGCATGCATATCAAAAGCAAAAACATACTAGACTAGGTTATCACATTACATTGATTGATTGAAAAGGGTGTGCTTGTCCAAAAAAATCTACAGTTCCTTCACTACAAGTTCTTGAAATACAAATTTCATCAGCAGACAAGAGTAGCCATGCTGATATATCCTCCAGGATTAGTGCTATCAATTAAGTCCTGTGTGGTGAGCTGCTGGGTCATACGTTTTAACAGCACATACAATTATTAAAATTATGTAGTGGGAAAGGTATCAATGCTCTCACCAGTTTACAAGGGCTATCAAATTTCATGAACACAATTTAATCTGGACATGAATCATTTCAACAACAAAAACAAAATTCCCCTGCGCTATGTAGACACACTTCCGTATGGATAAATGGATAAAGAGAAATTTGAGAGATGAACAGAAGGGGGGGGGGAGGGGGGGGGGGCAGAAAACATACACAACACAAAAACAGACAGACAGACAGACACACTTACACACACATTTACACACACACATACACACACACACACTATTCAAAGCACATATGGTGTAAGCGCCATTTCCCAATTGCAACATTTATACTTTAATACAATGTATATTGTTATTTCATTTTACCAACATATATACAATTTCTTTTACTGAGAGTCCGCATCTATTGGGGGCCCAATAATGATTTCATACTTTTTGATCATTTCTAGCTCAAATTGCTGCACACTCTCAGCTCCTTCTAGATATACCTATCAGCGCTGACAAGGTTAATGGCCCGATCAGTAGATTTTAAGAAAGCATCACTGTTCCACTCAACATTTCTCTCTCTAGGCAGTGGGACCAGCTAAAGGAATGGATGGCATTTTGGTTGAATACAATTTTATTTTGAATCATTTGTTCCTCAGGGATCTGCTTAACAAGATCAGATTTCTCGTCACTATTCAACCTGAAAGTTCCGATTCAAATGAATTGACACGTGCTTGCAAGCATCATTCATTCATCCATTCATAATCATTCTGAAATCTTTATCCACATCAGGCCTTAGAACTACCCATGCGTGGTGCCATTTTTATTCTGCATCTATTGATTAGAAAAATGTCTTTTCTCTTCTCCAACACATGTACTTCCTTTTACTGAAATCGCATGCAATAATTATGCATTGTATACCTCAAATAAATGTTGTAGTGATTGTAACTGAATGTTGGATAACTATGAGATACCCAGAATCTTGAACTACTATCCTAATATCATTATTACAAAAAACTATCCTAATACCATTATTACAAAAACAAACAAACAAAACTGATAATGATCAATATTAAGAGTTTGTTCCTTTCTTTTTCTTGTATGTAGTCTTTAGGCAACTGTTACATTGATAAGTCTTTCTTTTTTTTTCTTATGCATGTTTCCATTCGTTTTTCCTGAACAATTGCACTGGTAGCTGAGATTACTTTTGAGTCTACCTTGGATGATTTAATAGATTTTCTCATTAATGACTATTTATCTCGGCTCGACATGATCCCATAAACAATAAATAGATGTACCCTCGTCTGACCTTTTGTTCTACATTTGATATCATACCAAGTCATGACACAAGGATTTTGTGTGATATTTCATCAGAAACTGATAAAAGCCAATAACCATTAAAAAAAGAAACAAGAATGTTTTAGCTCCTCGCCCATTCTCTTGATTCCAGTCATAAATCTTGATACAAGTAGAAATGCTTGAATGTTCAACATTTGTCGGCTTTGATCCGTAGCTATGCCCTGTCCATGGAGGGGGGGGGGGGGGGGGGGGGGACACTTGCTCGGCAAATTAATGACGCTGACAAGGAAATGTCAATAGGGTGAGAGCAATCAACTGCCTAGCCTAGCGGTTCTGTTTCCCTGCAGAATAGAAACGGGTGCAGGTCGCGACCTGTCCCGGGCGTTGTTGCCTGTGTACACCTTTCTGTCAATCTATATCCGTATTCTACTTCTCAGCCCCTCTCTTCCAAAGCTTTGATTCAAGAGCAGTGGACAAAATCAAAGCAGGCAAAGAAAGAAATTGAGATCGGTGACTATCTCACATTCTAACGAGAACTGATCACGTGCACTGCTAAGATTATGTCTATTATTTATTATTATTTCTTTTCTTTTCATAATGACAACAAAAAAATGAATTCAGAGGGTACTTTCTCCTATGAACTCTCTATGCTGAGAACAATGAATTATGATGGAGGAGAAGCTTGGCCTCATGACCAGACTTTATGGAGAAGTGATGATGGGTAAACCCACGACAAACAAATGGACGGAGTTTCACGAAGCAACTCATTGTGTATCATAGATCTGCTATCAACCTGTCCTGTACTGTACTATTCTCAACTAGCTTTTTTAAAGGTTGACTACGGGGCAGAGATGAAACAATTTGTATGACATCCCGAATACAATGGTTCCAATGACATTGGGCAGGATTCTACTTATTCTGATGGTGTTTGTAAAAGTGACACACCTGTTTATACCTCGAGAAGGATGTGATCGTGATGGGCTGTGCAAGCTCTCAATTCAAGGCACCATCGATAAGGATGAATATATCATATCATCCGTTTCTTCAAAGAATATCATATTGGTATTGGTATGGATGGAGATGAGATGCACTTACCAAGTTCCACCCATTTGGGTGCATTGGGCCATCTAGTGACTGGGTTGGCTGCCTCGAGTTCAGGTTTATTCCTTTCCGCCTCCGCGTGTCTCTCCGTTCTTGCTTTGGCCTCGGCCCCGGCCATGTCCCTCACAGGCTGTGGCCGCTTCGCCCACATGGGCCGGTTGTCTTCAGACTTTATCCAAGAGGGCAGGGAAGCATGAGATCTGATGGGCAAGACTCCACCGGAAGACTTTGGCACCACCTTGGGGACCAGCGGCTCGAGGTGGTGCGAGTCACACTTGGGATTGCTGGCGTCTACGGATGGCGGCGGCGAGTACGCGGCGCCGTAGTTGGCACTGTGATTGTGATGGTGGTGGTGCGATTGTAGTTGAGGTTGTGCTAGTTGTTGGTGATGTTGGCGGTGGCAATGGCATGCCTCACAGTTTGTTAGTTGCGATGGAGAGCTACAGGGAGGTGAAGTCCGCGATGGTGAGATGTGAGTTGGCGATGCATGAGTCGGTGATGCGTGAGACGTGGACACACTACTCGGAGATGCGTGCGAAGGGGAGACGCATGGCGGCGAGACCCTGGGTGGTGACACTAGTGGAGGGGAGACTCTCAGTGGCGATGTGTGGAGGGGAGATGTGCAGGGTGGTGAGCTCTGCGCAGGCCGGTCCATGTTGTGGGACCCCACTAGCTGATCTGGGCTCTGCTGCGGGACATCCACCACACTGGTGCTGCTGCTGCTACTGCTGCAGCTACTGCTGCAGATCTGCTGAGCACTGTTCTCCGCATGCTCCGCCTCGCTGTGGCGATGCGAGCATCCATGCGCTGGCTCGTGTGCGTACACCTGAATCGGACGGGGCACTTGCACGCAGGGCCGCTTGATGTGCGTCGACAAGGCTTCCTTGCTCTGACGCTTGGACATGGTGATTATGCGCACTCCTCCTCCAACCGTGGCAAACTGTCAAGGGACAAGGGAGAAGGATATTGACAGGATTAGTCATCAAAAAAGGGACAGAACCTACACATCTTGAGAGAATACGCGATTGTAATCTTGTTTGAACATGCCAAGAGGTCAGATTGGGTGTGACATATCCCCAATAGAAACATGGGCAGATAACTCTCATCTGCCACGGAGAGGGAAACGCACTCGGTTTCGCAGATAAACTCCTGCCAATTCAAAGGACGGAGACAAGAGTGGGCCCCAAGCGCACTCTTCAAGGTGACAAAATTTAAACTTATTCAATGTCTGTCTCCCTCAGCCTAACAATGCATTTAAATGCTGCAATGCATTATCGTAACAAGCCACATTTCCTTTGCACAAGGTGAGATACGATTTGGAGTCAAAATGCTCAAAGACCTTTCTTGGGGGGAAGGGGGTCAGGAGGTGTTATTTTCCTAGATACAGAAGCATTTCAAGGAAGCAAGAAGCTAACGTACGAGAGGGGAAAGAAAGCTTGATGTTGGATCACAACTTTTATTGACTAAGTGAAACAAATACAAAACTTTTGTTAAGAAAATACAATATTACATCCCCAAATGTCATACATGATATCAAAGCATCGCTGATATTGAAGCATCATACACGATATCCAAGCCTCATTTGAAAGTACATGTATGAAGACCCTTCTGCACAAGGGCAGCAACACCGGTTGGTGTACGCTCGATTGTGTTTTTAATATTTGTTTTTTTTTTTACAGAAAGACAGTGAAGCCAAAACTGCCAAAACTTGGGTCAGAATGAGATATCAGCAAAATATCAGCATTTGTATTCCAACAAATTCTATGACACTGATGATCCCACTGGCTACAGAAATTCAGAAACGAATGAACAAACACACAAACAAGCAGATAGAATCAACAGATGGATATAGAATAAATATGAGAGGGTTGTAAAATCACACATTTCACTCAACACTTGGGTTGGAGAACTGATCCAACAGTAAAACTGATGACACTTTATCCGCCTACATTGTATGTGTACATTCCTCCCACCATCCTAGCTTCACATTGCTTGGTGTTATTGGAGTTCATATGTATATTGATATGATGTATGCAACTATAAATAATCCACAAATTACCTTATAGCAAAAGATGCAATAAGCCTTGCAAACTTAAACTTAAGTTATGCAAAATTTTCATGGGGTAATAGTCATCTTCTTATTCATTTCTCTCTTTTTTTTAACCTTTTCTCCTAGGGCACTTGTGAATAAAAACTATGGAAATACGAGGTGCTTTTTACATGTGTAAGAAAAGCAGGGGGAAAAAGAATGAGTAGCGATAGTGTTGTAAAATGTTGGATAAATGAAGACACTTGAAGAGTAGGCCTCATTGTATGGATCCTCCTTTCTAAGAAAACGCCACGACAGCGACAGCTAAATATTTGCGAAAATATGGTTTCACGTCAAGTACTTTTCCTGGCTGGTGTCAAGGTTGATATACAGTTTAGGCTTCACGTCTGTCATGCTGAAGAGAATAACGATGAGAATAATGATTGTCTGTTTGTGTTTTGCTCTTTCTTTGCCCTCCTCCCTTTCAGACACAAGCAAGCATCCCTTTCTTCCGACGACGATGACGTTTTGCTCCACCACTACAGATTCCATTCAAGCTCATCACAAAACACACTCGGCATTATAAATAGATGCGGGGCCCAGCCATTCAGACGTTTACCTCGGCATGCCATGCAAGGGGAAATGTTCCATTAAATTGTATCATGGAACCACTTTGTTGATACAACAGGCCACTATTCATCACTGACAACGGGCGACGTGGCCTACAGAAAGGGAGGTTTGTGTAAGCAATAAGTGTTGATGATCGTGGGGATTAACAGAGCATGGAGACGGGGTGAAAAGACTGAATGGCGTATTGGTAGCCACGCAAGCGTGAAATTCAGCCGAGTCCTACTTCTTGTTTTCGCTTCCCCCCCCCCCCCCCCCATCCCTTCCCGTCCCCTCTATTCCTCCTCCATCTCCATTCCATGAGGACCAATTTGGGAGATATGATGGCAACCCTACCTTTTGAAGTGAAGTATTATCATTCAACCATATTACCTCATAAAGATTTAAGTGCAGATGAATCTTTTACAAACAGTCTCGGTTTGTCAATAAAGGTTAAATCCACAGCAATGATAAGACACCACCAAACAAACAGCACACACATCACTGCTCAGCAAAGGTATGAAATGGTGAATTCTTTACATATTGGTGTGTTCTCTGAATGATTATGATATCTTTCAGAGGACAATAAATTTACCCAACAAGTGTCACATTGTAATTATGAATTGAGTTCCCACATGGATATAATTTTAGGCTACCTATGTATCCTCCCTACTTACAAAGCAAAACATTAAAGAAAACATACAACCACCTCCCTTCTGAACATTTCCATCTGTCTCTGTCTGTCTGTCTGTCTGTCTGACAGTGTCTATCTCCATCTCTTCTTCTATCTGTCCTTCTTTCTGATGGTAGCATTACAACATCATCAGTAATGCTCACTGCTCGAGTAATAATGTATGTTAATACCTGTTTGTTGTTACATGACGGGAGCAACTGTCAATGGCAAGTCTGCAATTTGTGGACCCACTAAAGGCAAAGGCACTTATTATTGTCTCTTCTGCAGGCAATCTCCCTGTCAATGCTTTTAGTACGCCATTAATGTTCTCTGGCATGTGCAACCAAGTATCAAAATAGAAGTTGTGCTTCACAGGTCTAGTTTAGATGTGAATATATTATGTTTCTTTTCTTTTTTGTACGCCAGTACATTTTTCTCTATTACATTTCCCCTCTCCCATTGTTCCTTGTACCTAAGCTCATTGGTTCTTTATACTGAAGCTTTCATTTTCTTATCTCAGCATCTACAATGTATTTGTGATGGTTTTTAAATCAAAGTTTTACGTGTAACATATGCACTGCATGGAATGTGTTTCATCATTGCTTATTTCAAAATGCTCTGGCTCAAATTAAAAAAAAAAAAAGAGAAAGAAAAATGAACAAAGAAACAAAGACTATAGGCAAAATTCAAGAGTGTCCGACAATCAAACCACAGAGTGCAAAACAGACTTCACTACTGCTTTGAAACCACAAGCTCAACTTACCCCCACCTTCTTTTACCGCCTCCCTATACCAATTTCATCCCACAATCCCCCATCCCTCATCCCCCAGTGCTCCCATCTCCCCCCCCCCCCCCACTACCACCACCACCAATATCCCGTCATCCTGCGTTTGAGCAAAGTATGCATCTCTTTTTTCTTCTTCTTCTTTTTTTGTAACTTGAGCTCATGGGCACGGTCAAAGGCAAGCTGGACAGGGGAGAAATGAAAACATTCTCCTTACCACTGCAGGTCACTTCAGGACACTGAGATGACAAAGGCTAAGGCAAAGGCAGGAGGAGCGAGAGTGGAGGGGAGAGAGTGGTTTTAAAGAGGGGGAAAGTGGACACAAGTCTCGTGGAATAAAGAGTGTATGAGCTTGGAGGGCAAAGAGACAAGGGACGGCCAAACAAAATAGGCACAGAGAGAGAGAAGGAGGGGGAGAGATATTATAGAAAGACAGAGGTTGAGGTACATACAACTACACTTTGTTAATATGGTGTATATGAGGCAAAGCATAGAGTTGGGATGATATACATACAAATTGTATAACTGTACAAACCCTCAGATCATTCTACATACTTAAAAGCACACTACATTCTTTCATTTACCAGTCGCTCATAGGATAGCTTGCTGTTTTCAACCAAAAAAAAAAAAGCTGTTTTTAACAAAAACAGACATGCTGTGCAAAAAAGCAAAAGAAACTCATCAATTAGACAGTCATAGGCTCTATGGTGTTGATAAAATAAACTACAATCACTACACATACACGTATAGACACACGTATAGACACACACACACAACATACACACACAATCAGACCAAAAAAAAAAAAAAAAATAACAAGGCTACACCTGAATAGTTTAAAGATTAAATCAGCATTGGAAGTCAAACATGTGGAAAACTACGCATGACAAACTATAATTGTCCAAGGTGCGGTCTAACTTTTTTGGATTTGTCATCTGTGAAATAGAGCTACTATGGGAATAATTTTTACTTTGCTCTCACGATATAAATGACCGACAAAGTTCGCTAGGCACTAAATGGGGCCTGCAACTAAGTACAGAAATGTACATACATGGGCAGAGTCGAATCAGCAAAACCACATTCATGATATGAATACACGATGGACAATATTCATTATTGAATTTATATTACTATCGAGGCTGTATCCAGTACAACATCACACGCTACAGTAACAATCTTTTATCAAATCAGCCCCATTCATATACATTTGGTTTTTGTTTAATATATACCGCTGGTTTGTCGTTGATATTGCACTGAGACATACTGCCTGTTGCATTTGCTTCGAAGATATGGGTCACGCAAACCACAGTGACTGACCACAATGGAATGCATCGACCATGTTCCCGACTGCCTGCACACATAGGACATCTGCTCCAGTATTCATTTGACCACTGAATGACCTATTGCAAATGATTTTTCTTCTTTTCTGGTTCATCTACCCCCCCCCCCTCTTGCTTCCATATCCCACTCCCTCCCTATACAAAATAGGACACAATGTAATGTCAGCCATCTATATCGCAGTGACAGTTATGAGCTTGGTGTGAATGCTATCGGAGGCATTTTAATAATTTGGTTCAATTGAGTCAGTTTGAGGCGAAGAAAAGTATTTTGGCAGGCCATTACGCGATAACCATCTACATGGAGGATCTGGGAAGAGAAGAGGGTGGAGGGGGGGGGGGGGAGGGATAGGGGTTGACAGAGTAGGAGAAACAATTCTATTATGAGTTATGTTAGTTTGCGTGCTGTTACACCTACAGAAAATACAGCTGTCCGATTTCTCCTTAAAATCACTGCACCATAATGTAAAACTAAAAACAACCCTGGTATGAAACTTTCACGAATTGGAGCCGATGGCCTGTTTCGCGGCATAACACGTTCGCGAATTGCCACTGGTATTCGATGTGCTGTGTAGTCAAAAAAATTTGCATGCATTTTACTTTCATCTTAGCTCCTCACGAAAATTTCTGGTTTTACAGCACCCAGGCAGTGGTCTAATCATGTGTGTCCTTTAAAATGCACTTATAATTTCAGAGAAAAAGAAAATTATTTGTGATATGATCCCATACAAAGATACATCTGGTCTTGAAGAAGTCATGTTCTAATTTCTGCTTAAAGAGGAAATCCAGCCCAAAAAATTAATAAATTTCAAAAAAGAAAGAGAAAAATATTCCCCACAGAACGATATAAAAATGACAAAAATCGGACAAGAAATAAAGAAAATAAGACATTTTGAAATTATATTTTTTCAGAAAACATTTCTTGATCAGTCCTTATGAATATTCAAATCAGCAAGTTGACAATGTCATGCTCTCACAATTTCTTATTCTTTTCATACACAGAAATGACAAAAATCTCATATCTCAGCTGTACAAATATAAAACTTGTCTCAAAACCATCCAGAATAAAAAAAAGAACAGATATTAACTCTGATATATCTTGTTATGGGAACATGCTTTTATTTGCATTAGCTAAAATAAGCATTTTTCCAAATTTCATATATAACATAAATGAAAAATTGTGAGGGTATGTCATCATCAACTTCCTCATTTAATTATTCATAAGGATTGGTCAAAAAATGTTTTCTGAAAAAAAATTTGAAATTTGAAAATGTCATACCTTTCTTGTTTCTAATCTGATTTTTGTCACTTTTGTATCATTCTGTACGGAATGTCTTAAAAACATTCCCTACAGAATGATACAAGAAATTTATTAGTAGGGTGAATTTCTTCTTTAATATTCGCTAAAGATATTACAAAAGTCACATTTCTATGATTTATGATAATTCATTATATCTATTATAATCTTCCCCTTAATAGTCATCATTACTCAATCATTTCCTAACTGAAAAATGAATGCACCTGCATGAGAAAAACACCCCTTCCTTTTTAGCACGCCTTCACTCTATTTGGCAGGCTCTCCATTTCAAATAACTGATGACTTCACACTACCAAATGACTTTCGCAGAAAACCCACACCCAAACAAATCCTTCAGTCGGTTAAAATTTCCAGATGCTGAAAACTAGACGTATGACCTAAAATAGTACCTGGTCAAATGTGTGAAATATTACATCAATGAGTTCAGCAGCAGCCACAGATTATGCACTGAGCAACTGCAACAACAATATGCCTCCAGCGACACTTAGTGGCAGAGGCATAGAAATAGAAAAAAAGAAAATACATTTCAATGTTGTATTAACCACAGCATTAAGTTAAAGGCTAGGCACCCTATTACACAAAAACAAAACAAAATGCAATGTACTACAATACTGCATTGTTTTTTTCTAATTTTTTCCTATCATTTCCTTCACATAAAGAAATAACATTCAAATAAGGTATAGACTGTGATTGTTTATGTAGACATTTTCATAAAGTCGAACCTGTCTGTAGTGGCCACCTAAGGAAGACAAAAAGAGTGGCTGTTGTACACAGATGATCACTACAGACAGGTTCTCCGACATTTCATGTATACCACAGACAAACCATTTATTTTATTTGGTATGCGAATAGGTACGCACATTTTTCATATGTTGCACGATGTCATTATTGATCGCATTATTGCACACTAGCATGAATGCAGCAAGCAAAATTTTCAGGAGTGCATTACTGCATCTGAATGGCTGGTGAATGTTTAGTGGTGGTGATCACTGTATGACCGGCACAACCGGCACGGTTAGCTATATCAGATAAACACACAGGTACAGTGTATCAGCTCAGTTCAACTGTGGCTCAGTATATCCGTGGCCACTGTTTATATAGTTGAAAAACTACTGCTGGATACGAAAGTGGTAGCTGTTGGCTGCGTTTCGAAGACACATGCCCGCCTTGCGCAGCGTTTTAAGCATGGCTTTTCTTTCAAGGGATTTTACAGTGGCCGCATACAGCAGGTGGCTGCTATAGACAGGTGGCTGCTAAGGTAGGTTTGATATATATATAAATATGTCTGTGTGTCTTTGTGTGTGTGTGTGTGTATGCACACTATCCATCTCAAATATCTACAGCAGTGTAATTGGCAGGACTGTTTTAAGAGTGTATACACTATCTCAAGTGAGTTAAAGCAGCTGTTTCACTAATACAAACTACAGTTGAACCTCTCGTATCCGGACAAGTCCGGACCGGGGCTCATCCGGATAAGGGATTTGGCCGGATACGGGAGACTCATACACATGTACTGATGTAGCCCATTGTAGTACCACATGTAGTAATGTGTATACTGCAACCTTTTCATTGCTACATTTTTCATTGCTACAAGCAAGATGGAATTTTATGAAATTCTCTTTATATTTTCGTTATATTGT
Organism: Diadema antillarum; assembly: GCF_040938485.1. Classification (NCBI taxonomy): domain Eukaryota; kingdom Metazoa; phylum Echinodermata; class Echinoidea; order Diadematoida; family Diadematidae; genus Diadema; species Diadema antillarum. The sequence goes on from NW_027271120.1 coordinate 71,640, forward strand.
TGTACGCATGTGACATCGTACACTGCAGTAGTCTCCTCATCCAGCGGTTACTGCACAAAAACTTCAAAAAATCATAACTTTTGAACGGATTGTCCGATTTTCCTCAAACTTTCACTGATGTGTTCTACTAATATTGCTACATTCTCTCAATCCTTATGTTTATGAAGGTGAACTTGTCCTTTAAAATGCATTTGCTTCTCTAATGTGTATAATAGAGAATTAAGTTTTGGGGTAAACCCTACTTTTTTGAATTTGGGCCAAGGAGCCAGTTTTGCAGGTCTTTATGGCTCAGAGCTACTTAATCCCTGTGCCTTCTCTTACCTTGTTAAAGGTCAACACATTCTCGCTGCGAGTCTTTTTAACACCCCTCGGGGCTAACTTATCACACATATGATTGAGGGGGGAAAAATATCTGTATTAATAGCCGCATGACAAACACTTCCTGGAGTATAGCAAGCAAGCGACGCAAACAAAATAGCAGTTTCAATTCAAGTTGTCCCAGATAGTATCTATTCTCAGCCAACCTGCCCCGCGGGCGCGACTTTACAGATACGACAGCGTTTTTGCACCTCGCATTCCTGCAAAGTGTTAGTAGCTATGTATATGGTGAACCCCACTGCAACGCACAGCGTCCCAATACATCATTATCATCAGCTTCATTAGAGAGGCACAGATATGTTGCAGTCACAAAAGGAAAAGAGTGACAGAAAGGAAGGGAGAATTCAACTTTAAACAGGCATTCGAGATAATTTCTACTACTTCATATCATGTAGTACATAAATCGATGGTGCCATGGATAGAACTGTGGAATTCATTAAGGTCCTTGAGCAGATAAACAAATATCCTGAAAAACCTAAAACATAATACACTGAAAAAGAATGGTGACATACATGCAGGAGGCTCATACCCCTTTCAGTAACCCTCTTGGCTCGCACCAGGAGCGGACCAGGAGCGGACCAAGTCGAAAATTTTGAGTTTATGAATGGGTGGGGGCTGAAGTGGCCCGCGCCAGGTGTGGACTATTTTGGCGCTGCTGCAGCTAACACCAGGCACGGACCAGGCGCGGGCCTGGCGCTGATCGAAGAGTTTATGAAAAATAGCAGCACCAGGCGCGGGCCAAAATTCCTTTCACGGTCAAAGTCACAGCTTACGCTGTTCCATTCATAAGCGCGCAACACGCACATCAAATATTGCGCGAAAATGCACTTCCGCTCTGTCCATGAAGTTTCAGTTACCATGGCAGTTATCCCTTAAATACTTGACTGAGTTTATGAATGGGTCATCGTAAAAGTAGCGCAGCTCTGCTATAGTTACTGAACGCAATTTTTAATGCTTGGCGCGGGCTAATTTAGCTCAGACCAGGAGTGGGCCAAAAATGCATGAGTTACTGACAGCGGTATCAGTAGTCAAGTAATGTAGTGATGTAATGCCATTACAATACCACTCGCTTAACAAGTTCACCTGAGTGGAATCTATGCATGCTTTCTTCTTTTGCTCTACTTTCTTGATCATCCAATGCTGTCTGCTCACATGAAGCTGCTATGTCTGTTCATAGTGATTTGTTATGAATTTTGAAAATAACAGTTGTACTCATCAGCGCAATCGCTACGAATTCTGAAACTCCATATCCAGTATATTTATAGATGTTCAACTTCAAACATCTAAAAATCACCCAGAGGTCTCCTTTAAGAAACAAAAAACTTAATGAAAATGCAACATGACAAGACAAAACAAGGAGGAGAAATAAAGTCTCTGATGGCTCCATTTGGATGGAGACATAATCTTTAGAAGGAACTCGGAAGAAGATGGTGGAAAAGTGGGAGGAGAAGGTAGAATAGACAGAGGAGTTAGAAGAGGAAGGATGAATTTATCAAGAGGGGAAGAACAATAAAAATACACACATACACACATACACACACACACACACACAAAGGAAAACATTGATGGTAGAGGAGGTGATCAAAGCAGGGAAGGGAGAAAGGAGGCTAAGCTGTGGTCGAATTCTACCATTCAGAGCAGAGAAAAGAAGTTAACTCAATATTGAAAGTTTCTACAGGCAGGCTAAGGATTATTTGGCCCTCGTCAAACCTTGTGTGGCACTGTGTATACCACATCTCTCTTTCCTGGTGTATACCAGAAAGCATCTACCGTGGCAAACTAGGAAATGAATGTGCATCACATAAAAGCTGGGAGTTAGAGAGAGAGTATAATTGTAAAGGGAAAATGTCAAGAGAGGGAAAAGAAGGGGAGAGAGAGGGAGAGAGAGGGGAAGGAGAGAAAGAAATACAGAGGGGGGGGGGGGGAGAGTGGGACAGAAAGGAAAATAGGGGGATGTGCAAAGTGTGAATGAGAGACTGGCAAAAAAAAGGAGATGGAAAAAATAAATTGCTGCCACAAAGTACAAGTCCAAATATGGTGAGATTTGGTGGTGGGTTCAAGGTCGTGGGTAACTAACATTCTGGTTCATTTTTGCAGCAAGCTGCTAAATATTGATTCTACCATCAGACGGTCCGGGAGGGGTTCTTCTCGCACGCTTCGACACAAACAGCGAGTTAATTAAAGCCAAATATTGGACCCTCTCGCTCATATTTTTTCCTCGAGTTCAAGGCTGGCATGGTATTCCGCAGCTTCCCCCTCTCCATTTCTCTCCCTCTCTCTCTCTCTTACAACATGAATCCTCTTGTCCTGGCAGAAATTCCCAGAACTCCCCGCCAGCTCCCGGGGAGGAAAACAGCAGATTTGATGGTGGGAGCTGACAACGGCATATCTGTCGCACCTCGGCCCTGCCGCGCCGAACACTGGGCCCATCTCTCACGCACGAGATCGAGAACCATCGCATACCAGATCGCTGGCTCTAAGCACTAGATCAACAACTGGTAATGGAATATCTTTCATCGAAAGTAGTCCTGTAACTGTTTTCTCTGCCTCTGCGTCTCCTTAGCACCCTTTAACTTTATTCCCCCACCCCCCCCCCCCCCTCTCCCCTCAACCCCAACACTACACCTTCCTGCCGACAGCGCTTCAATTTTCCCGGTCTTCCCTCACCCTAGTCTCTTCATTTCAAGAGCTATTATATTCGCAGCCCAATCTGTCAAGCTCCAAAGTCTGTACAAATCAAGGGCGGTGCTCTGTCGCAAGGTTATTGCCGGAGGCCCTTCTTTTTTTTTTCGCTCTCTCTCTCTTCTACTTCTTCTTTCTTTCTTCATCTGGCCCTTGATTACACAAGGATATATCTAATGCATGCGTCTTGTTGATTCTAGCCTCTGACAATTCATAGCTCCTATCATGCCCTTTGCATCCCAAACACCAGCGTGTCTTGATTTTCATCAAACGTAAAGAGAGAGGGAGTTGAGCAAGCAGAATATAGCACAGGGGAAGAGGGTGGAAAAAAGGGAGAGGGGTAGGAAAGAGAAAGACCTTAGGAAGGGAAAGGAGGTACTTTTCTGAGACAAAAAGAAAGATGACGCCCCTGAACTTCTTCCTCTCGTTACGCTTCCTATCCTCTTCCCCCCCCCCCCTCCCACACACATCTCCCTTCGTCTCATATCTTCCAGCTCGTCAATAGATTCACAGCTGTGCGCAACTTATCACACAAAGTAATCTTGCTGAATGTTGGACTTAGTGTCGTGCTATAGCGACACAAGTGCACGTAACCTATCCGGATTATTTGTTCAGTGCACTTTTATTTTGATTGGCCACCCCTAATAAAATGGGTAAAACCGGTGTCTAAGAATCATTTGTGGTGGTGAGGTGTCATTTCTGTTCATGGGTTGAGAGACAGGATGGGGGAGAGAGGATTAGCAAGAAAGAAAGACTAGGAATGTACATTGAAAGATTTGAAGGGGGTGATGCACAGACGCTGTATTTGTTCGAGAACAATTTTGAGATGAGTCTGTTCATATTTTCGTTCAGTTTGCCTCATCAATCGACCTGTGATAAATCAATGTCAATCATTACTACATAGAAGCCATCGGTAAAGGTAAACACGAAGAGTCACGCGATGCTTCCCATGCCTAACTACCTCAATATGCGTGTATCATTGCAGATACGGCGTTTTCTTAATGTTGCCTTTAAAACATTTGGCATATGAACCATCCCTGTAATGATCAAGACAAGTAGTTCCACGATTCATCAGCACTGTGTTTCAAGAAATGGCGACAAACCTAGATGCCTTTTGATGAACATGCACATGTAGACCGGAAGCACTGGAGTGATACTACGGTGAAAAGGGTAATCAGATATTCCATGTGATAATATCATGCTAGCCATTACGACAGTGAGCATTATGACTGGACTTGCCCTTCCAGTGACCTCTGATGGGGGGTACACTTTGCAGCATGCTTGAAGAGGAAACGGAAATAATTGATATAGCAAAAGACCATCAGGGTGCTGCCATGAGGACATACCGCGGCTGCGCTGAGGACACATCATTGTTAAGCCATGGCACATCTTTATTATGAACAAGCAGTCGTTGTTCGCCGCGGCCTTGTGACGATGTGCCGCCGGTATTGTGGGAGAATATGCGCACGGCCAGAAGGATGATCCCTGAGCAGCAGGGCCTTGCACAAGGTGGATGAAATATATAAGACTCACTGACAAACTATGATGCCCCAGCCATTCCAGTGATAATATCTCGATGGTAAATTTAGGCACGCAGTGCATGGGGCCGCGAGTGCCAAACCAAGCGAGTCACACTTTCAATCGTCCTCATATCCTCTTGTTAGTTCCATACATGTGGCATGACACAAATATGCCAGTGCACAATGAGAATCAATGCCATACATGTATGTATATCCAACATCCCCATCCTTTCCCTGAATGGATTAGTCATTGTGGCAAAGCAACCTATACAATTATTTCCTCTTCTGAAATCCAATCACTGCGATCAAGAGTTGTTCTTTAGAAGTTTGACTTGTTTCGTAGCCCAAGCACACTTTGGGGTTTTTGAAGAGAAAAACAAAATGCGACAAACAGAATAGGAAAGTCTCTTTTTCTTGCATTTAATTTCCAAATGGAAATGTCAATTAAAACATATTTAAATATACTTGTGCTACTCCACTACCAAAGTGCAAGATTTGTATTCTTTTAAAGTCACATTTCAGATTTTGTCTTATTTCCATTTATAATTGTCAGTTCCACTGCATATGACCCATTTTCTTGGTGACAGTTTTATCACACACAGTCTTTAACAAGCATAATTTTGATAAATTGCTGTTGATTTACTGACCTACCAGAATGAGACTGTACAGAGATAAGCCCCGTAGCCGACCAATTCACCGCAAAATACAGCCATTTTTCTCACAAACTGTAAATTCACTGCCACAACTAAAATATATATATGTTGCAGCTTTAAGTTTTAGACACAGCCGATGCCATTTTACAACACATCACGTGGAAAAGTGGGGGAAAAAAATAATACAGCCCATTGTGGATGAAAAACTGCGGCACATATGGCAAACAGTTCATCGGATCCCACTACCGACACATTCTGGATGCGCTACTTATTAAAGAGAAATTACACACTGCATGGCTGAAGTTACTAGAATACATGGAAGGCGGGTGCAATTATTTTCATTCTGTTGTAGGCCTATATGTATAAAAAGATAAATATATACTTTATACACAGACACACACACACACACATACACACACACACACAAAAAAAAACACACATTTGTGAAGAGGCATGCTACCCACCAAAATCACATTATTGTGTGCTCTTAGGCAAACACATCTATAGTCAAGATACTGAATCAGTTAACTCAACACATACAAACAAGGAAAAGCATCTACTGGAACAAAATACATAATTAGGGAATGATTGTTTTTTCTTTGGGGGGGGGGATTACAATTTGCTTGCATCATACCATTCCATTCAGGTCGCAAAAGGAAGAAGTCCAGCCAGCAAACTATATATCACTTTTTTTTCCATTTTCCTCAAGTTAAGCCTGTTGCTTGACCCACATTTTGTGGTGACCTCTCTTTGTTAACGGTGTATAGCAGCCAACACCGGTGCTAGGGAGGAAGTACAAGTACGTTACCGACAGGCTCTAGTCCTAACTAGCTCCGAGTTCTCTCTGCATGCATGCCAACTTCCCTCACGGCCATTTCAAGTTCCTTTCCAGATGGGACTGGTTATTAAAGGCCCATCGCAGCAGCTAGTCCCAATCACGGGTTTGCCAGTTTGACGTGAGAAGGGATCGTGAAATTATCACGCAGGCAAGCTCCAACTGTTTCCCTTCAACGTCATTCAACAAGATATTACGCTGTCATTCATGCACGGAACAAGGTTCTGCCAAAGTTTAACTACTACGGACTGTAAAATGTAATAACTATTCAAAAATTTGACAGCATGCATGATAGACCTATGCATGAAACTGTAAACTGAACAATACTCATTAAAACAGAATAATGTATTATTAGCAACACAAAAACCTTTTAAACATACATTTATTCCTTAAACCCAGAAGATTTACATAAAGAAATTGCTGGTTGATCACATTTCAGATTTCCAAGATCCCTGGTTGCACCTTTAGCGTTTGCCTTCTGAGGCGGTTAGAGACTGTGACAGACACAGTTGTTGACATCATCCATTACAGAGCAAATACGAACTTGACGCTGAACGCTGTTAACCCGAGAACAATCATACGCTCGGCTAAATATGCTACCCAAGCATGCGCAAATGTCACAGCACACCAAAGTCAACTAGGGAGATATCGAATGTACATACACAACACACACACACACACACACACACACACATACCTTACCCATACACATCTAAACCCACATGAACTTGTATCCCACACAACCGCCAGGTGTAAATGGAGGAACAATATTATACACGGCATAAGGAGATAAAAACACACAAACGCTATTTTAGCAATTTCCTCTCGGAAAGGATAGGCAGATGGTACCATGTAGCTATACAATTACATTTATACCTAAATTTGTGTCTTCGTGTCTAACAGAAGGCAGGGTGAAGCCGTGAAAGATTATAAAGGTTGATAATCGCTGAAGAATTGCATGAACTGTATCTACTCAGGAGATGAAGAATACACACACTCACACACATACTTTATATACAGACAAACAAACTACGAATACAAAAACAAGTAAACAAGCAAATTGCATTTATAACGACATCATCAATCCCTGCAAATATCACGCACTAATCAACTCAAATGGAAATATCATGTGACATGGTGTGAAATCCCTCCATACAGCAACTCTCCCCTTGATTTGACTCAACCTCGAAACACGACACAAACAAATCTACTCTGCAGGAATTTTTTCTGCCTTGCAATTCGATAAAGCAATGTGGGGTAAATGGCATTGATATGTAACACCATACCTAATCATCGGCTGTATAACACATTTTTTTTTTTTCATGAATACTAGCCTAATTTAAAGAAAGGTAGGAAATGAAAGAAAGAATGATATCAAATATTATGATACTATATGGCATAATATCATACTTTTGTACCCTAATCTCATTAAGTACCATACTTACAATGAACATGATATCCCCATCACACACACATAAACATACATACAGACATACAATTGCCTTGAAAAACAGTATATTCCACCAATCAAAAGAAAGAGAGAAAGAAAGAGAAAGAAAGAAAGAAAGAAAGAAAGAAAGGAAGAAAGAGAAATACGAAATTCCACTGGTGAGTTCTCGCCTGACTCACTTATGAGTCAACTTACAAGGAGAATTGCCTCGGGAGAAGTTAGGTCCTCATTTCCAATGTCGCCTAATTTGCACATAATCTCATTGGTAAACGAATACCAACATCAACACAGAACACTGCAAGGTGTGAATATCGAGCTCATGCTCATTTGCTTGGAAGGAGAAAAGTGTTTCTTCTATCTTTGTCAAAAATGTCTTCTTCTATCTTCGTCAAAAAAAAAAAATCTTCTTTTTTTCCTCTGTACCTTAAGAAGGGGGGGGGGGGGGGAATCTAGTCTCCGACGGTGGGAAAACCACCAAAATACAAACTGTCTCCCGACACTTTATGGATTGGAAAATATGGGCCAACAAGCACTAGAGGTACTCATTCTGGTTAGCAGCTGATTAACTGTTTCCCCTAATGGAAAGCAGATACAGCCATAAATGTCACTTCTCACACCAACGATAACGGTGTCAGACGCTCACATCTAAATAGAGCTCAGCATTTTTTTTTTTTTCAGCCACGTGTGATTAATAGGGAGCATGGCCTCTGCACAGATCCAATCTAGGAAGGGAGCAGAAGAATGTAAATGAACAGATAGGGAAATAAATGAATAAATGAATAAGAAAATAGATAAATGGATATATATATATATATATAAATATTTGGGAAATAATGGTTTACATACCCTAGTTTTGCTTCATTTAGTTTTGCTTGAGAGTAGTGCGAAGAGCTCGCCAGAATGCCGAATGTTTTGAAAAGCAACAACATACGGACGGCTTGCCCAAATTATGGACCGATGAAAACAAAAGAAATCAAAGGAAGGAAAAACACAATGGAAAATAACAAATAATCAAAAGGAGATATGTTTGTCAGTGAGTTGATTGCCAGGAGTTATTTCTTGTGCAGTCTTTACCCTTTAGACTTGTGAGGTAGTGATGCATTCTCTACTTATCTTTACGGACAATATTTTACAGGTCCTCACTGCACAATCCAAAATCATCAGCGGCATGAAACTTTTGCGAACTGGAGCCGACAGCCTTTTTCGAAGCATGAAACTGTCGCGCATTTGCAGACCATGAGAAACTACATCTACCTCAAGATCTAAATACGATATAAATATCTAGTACTCAGTATTTGGGGCTTTCATTGAATGAAGCATCATGACAGTATGTGAGAGTATTTACTTTGATGTTTATTGAACACAGGTGCATTAAATCTAAAAGTGTAGCTGAATTATATTTGATCATGTGCTCGGTCTACAATATTACAGCAGCGGTACAAGTCAACTTCATGCTTGAATGGTGTGCAGCATTGTACCAGTTGGCATTCAATGCCTTGTGAACAATGAAGACAAAAAAAAAAATGTGTACATTTTACTTTCACGAATCTTGACTCCTAGCAAAAGTAAAATGCACAAGAAAATTTCTGGTTTTACAATACTCACATTTAATGCATTATATACCTTGCAAGAATATATAGGCTATTCCTGATTATCAAAATCATTCTGACTAGCTTCTCCCAATTGAAATGCATTTGCAATCATTTATAGGTGGAAAACATATTTTGGTAAATCGGTCTATGTGAATACATTTTTTATTAAAAAACTGGCTTATTTGTCCAAAGAATTTTTCTTTTCTTTTCAAAGAATCACTCAATGTGAGCGTGCATAGGAATCAAATCCTTTATCCTGCTATCAAAAAAGAAAGCTGTGGTTGAAGAATTGCAACAACAACTTGAATGATCTCTTAATGTCTGCAAGAATGACTTAACTCCATATTTTATACTGTGAAGAAAGAAAAAACTCAGCAAAATAGTAAAGGGTCAAAGTACACCGTAGGTATCCATCAAATTCATTTTTTTCTTCCGTTTCTGTTTTCTCCTGAGTGCAACTATTGATACAACCTCTTTCTCACATCTTCCTGTGTGCATGTGTGCTTGATTGCAGCACTGCAAGTAAGCAAGTAATGACTGAAGATATCTCTCCTTTGCTTTGGCAGTATCGAGCAAACAGGAAAGTAAAGAAAAAAGTGCAAGCACTACTGGACATGTTTGTCTTTTTTTCTCCCCGCAACGACATCAGTGAGCATCCAGTTGTGAGGGAGTCTTGTTGCGTGTTGCTTCCAGGAATCGACAGATAAACTTTCATCGTAATTTTCGAGTGATAGAGCATCGCACATGATTGGTGGCGATTAAACAGATTGCATGAAACGTCCGATATGGGAGCTACAAAGGAATCTAATCCCGAAACAGCGGCGACAAATTGGCAAATTCTTCCTAGATGTATCTTCTGTAAACGTTTCTCCTTTTTCACTTTGGGATAGACACTTCTCACCCGCTTTGTATCACAAGAGCTCTGCAAATTAATCATCTCAAATTAAAGCCTCTATACGTATTATTCTCTTTCTCGGCCGCTATTTCTTTTTCTTCTGTTTTTTTGCATGCCTTTTCCTTTTGTCTTTCCCCTTTTCTCACTCAGTCCCTGTGCCTCTCCCACTATGTGCAATCGCAACTGCAAAATGTAATCAATTTAATGTGGGGCAGTACAGGCAATGGTCACAAAGCATGAAGCGAAGCTTGACTAATCGTAATACACGCTTTCGGTACTGTATTTCTCTTCCTTTCTCGTTCTCTTTCCCTCTCTTACGGAGCCTCAAAGAACCGCAGCGCGAAACCACTAAGTGGGAGGCAGAACATTCGCATCATGACGCGAAGAAGTGAAACCTGTGGGGGGGGGGGGGTGGTGGTGAGGGGATGGTAGGTCCCTTCCCCCCCCCCCCCCCCACCAAAGTTGTGCATAGTAACATGATGGGAAAACGTCATGTGTCGGATGACCGGGTTTTTGCGCATGTATGGGTGTGTGTGTGTGTGTGTGTGTGTGTGTGTGTGCGTGTGTGTGGGCACCTTTGTGTGTGTGTGTGTGTGTGAACAGGTCCCGAGCCAGTATTTGCAAGTTTGTATTCCGAATCATATCACCGTTCTGATCCACATCATTTTCTCTCCTTTATCCTTCTCTCTCGTTCCCTCTCTCACACGATTATTTATTTCAATCTCTGTTTGTCTGTTTCTCCATTTGCAATCTTTTTTTTTTTCTTTTCTTTTTTTTTGGCTTATTTGTTTGTTTGTTTGGTTGGTTTCCTAGTGAAACATCCAGTCTCCCACTTGGGTGTCAGGATTGATATATGGTCAAGATTATGCATGGCAAGATTATCGGTGACTGTAGGCAAAGATGCCGCCAACCGAAGTCAGCAATCTCGCGTCACTTCAAGTCTGCATATGTATGTATTTATATACATATAGACGGAGAAGAACGGAGACGTCTTCTTACAGTTGTTTGTTTGCATTCGTTGGCAAATGTTGTGCAGGGAACACCCCCTCTCATGAGAGATGTTAGTCATTTGAGGACTAAGTAATGCTGAGCGATGGTCGTGGCATTCATGTCGATTTACAGGATTTGTGTCGGCCCAGGAATAAGCTCCACATGTATATATACATATCGTCATATTTTTTTGTTTGTTTCATTGTTTGTTTATTTGTTTATTTTTCCTTCTAGGAACAACATGGGTACAAATGTTTACATCTATCCCCCTGAAGCAGTGGCTAAGTATAGTTGTTTTTAAAATTGGTCAATGCTTTGACAGTAAGAAGAGTATGTGACTTGCGTCCATATTGCCTTGATAAAGTCAAAGCCATCTACATGGGGATAAAACTGCCAAATCCGATGATCTCGCTAGAAAAACAAGGAACTTTGATGCAGTTCAGAAATCTGGTTTCTTCAATGTCAAACTACCTTCCTAGCTGTGTAAAACTCTGAGAATTTCTGACTGTTGTGTTTCTAATGATAATGCATTGTGTTTGTATGTCTGATCTCTAGAATTCAATACTTCACTGCATTCCAGAAAGATTTTTCTAGAACTATAACCTTTTTGTTTTCCAAAGCCGATTTCTTACCATCTTAGTAACAAGTTTGGAGGATTTTGGTGTTTGTTTGTTTTTTTTCAAACCTAAATGAAATGATGTAAATAATGTACTGTAAGAAAGCCTGGAACCTGGATAATGGACAACATTGGAGTCAGAATAGTGATGTGAAGTGACATTAATAATCAAGCTCTCAAAATTACTGGTCACAGATCATCTTTGTGGAGGTTGACAATTTTCAACATTGGTGAGGTCAACCATATCTGCAGGTCTGCACTATAAGTCTTTTTAAACACAGACAAGTTGTACATGGCCTGACATAACATTGCAGAACATACATTTTTCTGATTGCGGTATTTCTGAATTCTCCAGAATCTATATGTTTAAGCTTCCTGATGGTGTATAACTTATCACACCTTATTTCAAAAACGTCAATCACAGAAACAGCAAAGGAGCCAATCTACCAGATTAATGCACAGAATCAGCCCTAATGCATGCAGTAGTTGGGCATTTTATTACAATCCAGGCCAATCTACTGCACTGCTTCATACACAAACAAGAGGTTAGGCCTAAATCTTGAAGGTTACATATTCCAAAACATTCTGAAACTCTGAATTTTTAGATATAAATTCAACACGATTTCAATGTCTTGATTTTCGACACAATTTGGACAAAATTCAACACAAACAATTTCTTGATTTTTTTTCAGCCAAATCATATCTGTTTTGCAATTTCATGTGCCTCAACATCTGCAACTTCAAGGTCTTGTCTACCTTTGGGAGCAGTGATTTAAAAAAAATGTTCAAGATATCACATATGATGCATGTGTACATGTGTAAGTTAGTTGTATCACAAAACATCCTACCACATAAAATTTTGGATATAAAGCCTAGAATATAATGAGATATCACTGTTTTTCTCAATAAACCATAAATGTAGACAGTTTAGGCCAGAAACATTTTTATTATAACCATTGTTCACATTTTGTATATTTTATCATACTGCTTAACATTGATTATAGGCCCTACTGATTCAAACTTTTACATTGGTTGTTTCTATCTCTAACTCACATTTCAGAACTATTTTGGAGCACGAATGCTGGGTTTTTGTTTCATATGCAAATGGTAAAATTATGCCTTTAATCTGTGTATTGTTGCGATGGGGTGTGCATGATCATATGGATTCTGTACTAGCCACTGGCCCCATTGACTATTTTGAGTGAAGATCCCTGCCGCTGTTTTGTTGATGCTGCATGTATGGTGTCTTTCTTTCCCACAAGTATAATGTGACGTACTCGTGTGAGTGTCACATCGGCTCCCTGTGTGTGTACAGAGAGAGGGTAATGGGAGACACGATTACGTTATTTGTAGGCATTCCAACGACCTCTTCGACAGGTGCATTTGCAATGGCATTCTTTATAGTCACTTGCAATATAGACATTGCTGCGTATTGCAGTCTTGTCTTATACGTTAAATTGCTCACAAAATGACTCGATTGACAGATACTCTACTATCAAATCATGCATAAAATCATAGACTACATAATCAAGTACATACAGCAGAAGCAGATGACTGAAGTCATCAAATTGCTCACAAAATGACTCGAGTGACAGATACTCTACTGTTAAATGGGTAAATGATACACATAATCGTAGACTACAAAAATAATGCCTGCCGTTCTCTTGCAGTGATTGTCCCATGCTTACAGTCTCACAATATATATTGCACTGTGAGGAATTGTATCCGTAAGCACACATACGTGAAGTGCATTCACATTTATGTCGCACCAGCTCATTAGACCCATGTAAGACAGAACCTTGCTGTGACACCGTGGGTAAAAAAAAAAAATGCACAGCAGGCATGCGTATGACGTGAAAAGTCTTACTATTTTTGGCAGGCAGAAACACTTAAAACTTTCCTGTCTAGAATTACCCACTGGGTAATGCAGACATGCACTGCCAACCTACATGCATCATGAAAGGAAAAATGAAAAAAAAAAGAATAGAGGCAAAGAAGAAAAAAAAATGTACTTGTGAAAGCAGATGAGATGCCTGAAGGAGACAAACGCGCTCCCCACACTGATTAATTTCTTGGGCTGTTCTGCTTAACAGAAATTGACTATGCCACCTGAATTTTGAATCCCTTTATCAATACTCTCGATCTTCACATATTCAAAATATTTTGAGAGCGTATTTCCCTGCCTTCAGTAATTATTTCCAAACCCATGTTTCCCATGCATTATACATACGGTAAACATATGCAACATAATGTACTATCTCCCTATATGATCAACTACTTATAAATATTTGAATTTATCTCTTAAAATTACTATCTAACTTTCTATATCTCTACAGATGTTTGTGTCTTTATATATCTATCTGCATATACATGTACCTACATATAATCACACAATACACAGTATGGAAGGAGAATGAATATATGGTATCTGCCAGAAAGACAGCATCGTTGCTAACAAAATGCAACAGAAGACACTGAGTGAACCAGATATTTCTACAAATCCTATTTCCAGCAAACACATTTCATGACATATTGAAAGAAAGAAAAAAGATAACAACATGTATGTAATGGACAAATGCCAGTAGAACGGGTATCTGTCAAATAAAAAAAAAAATGAAAGGAAAAACAGACAACTTACACTTGGCACAACTGGGATGGACGTCGACCAGTATAAAGACGCAAGGTGTAGGGACATCCGACGCTGAAAATATATATAATCACCGTACACTGCACTTCAGCCCCAATGGGTAAATTGAAAGTAACCACCACAGATGTCAGAAACACAATTAATCGGCGCTACTTTTACTTGCTGCTCCTTGACAAACAGACTGGCACTGGCGCTAGCTACCACTGGCTGTCACTTTTGCGTCTCACAACTAACGGCAATCCACTGCAAAGTAGTCTCCTGTCCATTGTACAGGACAACAAGCAACTATGCCCACATCTGATACGACACAAGCCGCGGTTGCAGCCGACACGGAGGGACGGCGAGAGAGAGAGACGGGCAGAGATGGGGCAGAGAGAGAGAGGGAGAGAAGGGGAGAGAGAGGGCGAGAGAGGGAGAGACAAGCAAAGAGGCAGGAAGGGAGAAGAGGAGGGGAGAGAGTGGGGGAGAGAGAGACTCTGCCTAGGTAATACAATTCCACTCCGCATTCAACCGACGAGCTCTGCGAGCCTGTCAGCTACCCACATAGCCGGAGCAGAAACACAAAACAAAGCCAGCCCCAGCGCAGTCCATTTGACTAATGGGGAAACAAGGTGAACCACTTTTAATGCTCCCCACCCCCCCTCTTTCTTCACTCCGCTGTAGTGCAAGGTCACATGCTGTTGGGTAGCAGCGTAAGAGGAGTCCGCAGACTGGTCGGCCGAGAGAACGAGACGGCGAAAAGGGAGAGTGAAAAGAGGAGGGAAGAGACAGCCGCACCAGATGATGGCGTTGTGCTTGGCAAACACGGAGGGATGGTACAAAGTAGCATGGGGAAAAAAAAAAAAAAAAACGGAACAAGCAGTTATTTGGCCGGGTTACTAGTACCCTTCTTGCCTGGCTCTCGGTGCTAGTCGCTGTGCAGTGATGTCAGCGTGTTTGCGGATCACCTATGAGTAACTCGCTGACAATGGGGCGTGCGATGAGATGCGCGGGTTATAAGCTTCTAGAGAGTGAAACATGGTGGGGATGAAATCTGCTGTGTGGGTACCAGAAATATCTAGAGATGTCCAGTCACTATTCCAAAATGAAGTCCATTCAACATTTCACCACAATGGACCACACTGTCTGTCATTGCCTTTAGAGGAAGGGTCTGTATGCTAATCAATGGGCAATTTGACAATTCTTGGGTTCAAAAAAAAAGAAGAAAATGGAATGACAGTAACTTACAGGATATATACTATGCATATACACTTTTACCAGAATATATGTCTGTTGCCCTTTAGATATTTTTCACTCTACTGCAGATTGAATAGATTTGAAAAAAAAAATACAAACAGTAACTGAATTGATAAGAGTAGTTGTGGAAGAGTGGTTGAAATAATAGTAAAAGAAGTGCAATATTCAGGCACTAGTATTGGTTGCAGTACCAGTAGTAGTATAGCAAGTAAGTAGTAGAAGTACTTGTAGTAGTGGAAGTAGAAGTGTGATAGTTGCAGTAGTAGTAGTAACAATCGTCAACAGTGGTGAAATTTGTAATGGTAACAGCAGTGATGTCCATAGCAGCAGGCAACCACGTAAGTAATGATAATTTAAGCTGCAATAGTAAGAAGTGTATTTGTTAAAGTGGTATAATGTCATCAGGACAGAAAATACAACTTTTCTTTTTTTCAAACTACAGAACAGCAATATATTACTGATATCTTTGAACACTATATTTTCCCTCTAAACACATCTTACTAATGATATAGAAAGTGGCGCATTAGTCATAACAATGACAGCAGACAGGCAAACAAACAAAAATATGCCTTTTGAACTGGTTATCTATCATATTCAGAGTCATCATGGGTTTTCCTTTGTCTTTACTCTGTATTAGTGTCTCTTATAGGCTACAAAAGCTCTTCAAAGCAACAAAGACATACGATTGTCATGCATACCAAAGTCTATCTTTGTAGATATACATGTACACTGTAGGTTGAGGGTTGTACTTTATACACTTTTGCTTCATCTCAGGCTCTTCCTGGATAGACTAAACATCAAGGAAGATGTTCACCTTGCATAATCATCATAATGTTCGTCCATGACATGGTGTGTGTTGGCATACTTTATTGCTTTGTTCATTTATGTATTTTGTTTGGCAGATTGGTTTGGTAGGTCATGAACAGACACTGCTCCTTCTGGTGCAACTTTGAAGGCACGTACATTGCACAAGTGGGTTTTCTCCGAGTTTACGAGTACAACGTAGTTGTAGTTGCTTTGATAGCAACTTCGGACGAAAGTCAGAAATGTGAACTAAACACAAGCCTTTTTGCCATCAATGTGAATGCCTCCATACTTTTGCATTTATTTATTTATTTATTAATTATTATTATTATTATTATTATTATCATTTTTTTTTGGGGGGGGGGGGTCTTCCACTGTCAATTCATCTGTTCAATTCATTAATTTATCAATCCACCAAGGACTCTGTATAGGCAAAGAAAATGCCCATCCACGCGAGTCAGAGAAATGTACCAACTTTCTGGATAACAAACCCTTATCTACATGTATTGAGATGCTGATCGTGCTATTTACACTGTAGTAAGACTTTTATGTCCACACTGGCAAAAAATCAAGAGATTTGAATCGTGTGATGCAAATCTCCAGATTCATATCTCGCTAATTCGCGTCAGCATGAATCCTACTACAGAGTGACTGGATTTGTTCAAGATCTAGTGTTCTTCTGACAGAACAGAATCAAACTTCTCTCCCCTCCCCCCCCTTTTTTTTTAACTCTCCTGAGACAAGGCTGGCCAAGAGGTCAGGATGGTCCATGGGTATTTCATTCATCATTTCAGTAGACCAACCCTCACCCTTACTACTCGATTACCTGCTCTCATCCTTCTTCTCAGCCCTGGCCTCTCCCAGACCCACACCCTCCCCCGTGGCTTTCTCAAATCTCTTGCAGTGACCTGGCAATGTGGGACTCATTACAGGGGGCTTCAATGTTGAAAAGATAACGGCAAAAAAAAACAAAGAAAAAGAAACAAAACAGAACAACCAAACGTCACCTTGCCCTTTGCTTCCCTTCGCTCTCCTCCCCTCTTCTCTCCCTCTCTCTCTCTCCTTTCTCTCTTTCTTCCATCTGACATGCATCTTACGAACAAATTCGCCCACAATAGTCCCAGGTATATGATTATCTGTCAGCAATAATTTCGAATACAATCACAGGGTACAATATGGGAGAAGTTGGGAAAGGAGGCAGGGGAGGGAAAAACTGGCAAGAATATCACCATCCTTCTTTTCTTCAACATCCAGTCCTATTGTCTTTGTTGTCATTCTCTACTGTTGGAAACTCCTACACTCATGTTTCTTTCTTTGAAAAGACAAAACAAACTAGCAATTTAAAGCACTCGGAGAGCACAGACCTCCGCCAAGCCAGCAAACTCATTTCCATCCTTACACGCATGCAATTTCCCAAAATAGAAGCCTTTTGTTTACGTCATTGCACGGTGCCTTGCCCGAGCAGAGCACGCGATTTAGTGTGCGTATGTAAGCCTCCAGTATGCACAGCTTGAACCTAAAGTTCATCAACCTTATGTGCCAAAAGATGAAAAATCCTTCAAAAATCCATGAAAATTCGCGGATCACTACCAAAATTGAATGAGATGTTGCTTTTGTCAAATTCGACTTTTTATGCAAGTTTCATTTTAATCCGTAAACAACTTTTTGAGTTATTTTGCAAGCAGTCAAACCAACGCTGATGATCAATTAACTTTCTCCTTCCTTAGCGGAGATAATAAACAAACGAACAAACAAACAAACAAAAATCTTTGTACCTTCTACACCATCTAAACCACACAGTGCCAATATTCTGAACAAACTATGACTGGTCAATTGGACTTAATCCGTTGACGACTAGTCCCAACCCCCAAGTGTACTCAAGCAGGTGTATATATTGGAAAAAAATCAGATCCACTCTAAAACTTCATCAATTACCTACTAAAGAAAGAGAGAGAAAATCCCTGCAGAACAGTGCAAAATTGATTAAAATCAGATGAGAAATAAGGAAGTTATGACATTCTAAAATTTCACAATCTTTTTGGAAAACACTTCTTGACCAGTTGTTATGAATATTCAAATCAGCAAGTTGATGATGTCATGCTCTCACAATTTCTTATTCATTTCATATACAGAAATGACAAATAAATCTCATATTTCAGCTGTATAGATATAAAACTTATACCTTAAAACCACCCAAAATAAAAAAAGAACAAATGTTACCTCTGACGTATTTTGGTAAGGGAATATGTTTTTACCTGTATTAGCTATTAGACAATAAAAAATTTTCCAAATTTAATTTATAACATACCACATGTCCATGAAAAATTGTGAGGGCATGACATCATCAACTCGCTCACTTGAATATTCATATGGACTGGTCAAGAAGTATTTTTAAAAAATGTGAAATTTCAAAATGTCATATATCATAATCATTTCTTATCTGATTTTTGTCATTTTTGGAACTATTTTTTTTTCCTCTTTCGTTTGGAGTTTATTACAAGGGTTTCCCTAGTATCATGTCAAATACACTCAAAGGTCCTGCTACACATCCAGCTGCCAGATTTCATCTCTGACTTAAATAATGACTTTACTATATCTGTCCCAAACCATTTACCAGTGACTTTGCTCCATCATACAACTGTACTGTAAGTTTTCACGTTAGATTAAAATTTCTTGACTGATTTGTCCCTATCATGAACACTTGTCAGGTTTTGACTTTGACATTTAGACTTTAAATGGATATGTCACTCTGGTAAATTAAAAAAATTATAGCTTATCACGACATGGGGAGGGGGGGGGGAGACATGCATTTTGAGTACAGGTACACTATGTACATTGTATGTTTCATACTCAAATACTCAACAGACACAGATAAGAATTGTAGTGAGGAGGATGGGAGGGGCACACCTAAAACTAGCAACTATGTAAATGAGTATCTTTGTAGCCTTCCTATCTTATCCCTCCCCCTCAAACATCGTACAGCATTGCTCTGTGTGTGTGTGTGTGTGTGTGTGTGTGTGTGTGTGTGTGTGTGTGTGTGCACGTGCGTGGGTGTGTGTGTGTGTGTGTGTGTGTGTGTGTGTGTGTGTGTGCACGTGCGTGGGTGTGTGTGTGTGTGTGTGTGTGTGTGTGTGCTAGGTGGGAGATAGATTGAGAGATGGTTGAAGGGAAGAACGTTTATGCTCCAAAAAGGCCTGCGACTGGTGATTTAATCCTGGACGGAAACATGGCGGGGAGCGTTTTTCTCTCCGCACGCCCTCGTGGGGACATGCCTCTGCATGCCATTCCATTCCTCAAAGTATTCTGTTTCCAACGCACGGCAAACTGGCTGAGTGAGTCCTGAGCTCTCGCTGCTGCTGACTACGACTGACCAGCAGTGGGAGGTGGATGGATACCTCCTTTCTTGTCAGGACTCCTGGTGACCTGGATAATGCTAGCCTTTGTGCAAGACTTTACGCTGTTGCTGACCCCACACCACCATCCTCAATTGTGATGAGGAGGATGGGAGGGCTTGTGAGTTCAAGTTCTTGCTGGAAGAGACTGTGTTTTAAGCTTATATTGTAAGCAAATGGTTTGATTGTATTTATTTTTGTAATAGCTATTTTAATATGTATATTTTTTTCCTGATTCCACTGTTCTGTCATTTTCTACACTTGGTTATTACTGATCTAGGTTGGGCGTATTGCTCTTTCAAACTTTATTTTATTTTATTTTTAAATTCATGAAATGTGATTTCATATTTATAAAATTTAATTGTACAAGACCTTGCTGTAAAACAACATTCACCTGATGATCTTGTTATCCTGTCAAAATATGTTGAAATAAATAAATAAATAGATAAATAAATACATACATATTCAAATAAATAAATAAATAAATGAAGTTTGTTTGCTTGTTTGTTTATACGTGCTATTATCACAATGGGTCTTGAGAGGGCTAATTCTTTTGTATTTTATTTGTTTTGTTCAAATTACCATCCTAATGAGTCTGGAGAAGGGCTTTTTCTTTGATTTGTTTGTATTATCATCACAATGCTTATCACAAAGGTTATTCCTTGTGTTTGTTTTTGTGTGTGTAAGAATTTCAAACATTCTTAAACTTTGAAGTTAAGACAGAAGGTACTGAGGATATCAAAATTGAATTTCTCGCTTTTTTTCGGGGGGTGGGGAGGGGGCGGTGGGGAATAAATGTCATTTTTTTTTTTTCGACATCTGCTTCTTTATCATGATAAGATGCCATCAGGTCACATACTACATTGCTGGTGGTGGGAAATGAATATAGGCAGCAGTGAAAAGCACATGACCTCTCTCCTCATTGTGTGCATCTCGCACCATGGAGGGGCCATCTGAAGATGGTCTCTGGCATTAAAAGGCTACATACAAAACTATCAGACTTTTTTTTCAAGATGATAAAAACCAGAACGTTTGTTTACAATATATACAACATCTGCATTCTAGTTGTGCAGTAGAGCAAACTTTGATAATACCATAGTTCGATATTATTTGTGCTTTTTTCTATCATGGATTACCAACAGGCTGTTTTGATGCAGTTATTCAGCATAACAATGAATGAAATCATTCATAGTAATTCATACAAAGCTGAAACAGCCAGATGCATCAAGTCAATTTACTATCAAAGGATGCAAACTTTACACAACCCCTTCATGCAGCCCCAATTTATTGTTGGGGACTTTGTTTGACCCATTTCTCTTGTACTTGTTTTCCCTATTTAACACAAAATGTAACAAAGGTACCACGGCCAAATATGCAAGTATTTCTACCATAAAGGTTGCAGGGTAATGCGCACATTGTCTGGTAAGATTGGCAGTGGCACCAACACCCTTTACAAATTTGATGGTGCCCATGCCCTTTCTGTCCCTGAAATGATATCACACACAATGTGATGTCTGGGTCGATTCCATTAGTGGGGGGATGCGATCACTGGCGTTCAGGCTTATACACATTTGGGTTAATACTGTATGCCCACTGTGTAATTAGTTTCAAACTTGTGTCTACGTAAATTATATTGTCTTCTGATGGTTGGCTGGTTTGGGTTTCAAAACTCAATGACAAAAAAAAGGTAATAAGTCATTAAGTCCCATGTTATGAAAGGGTGGCCTTGATGTGATGACCCCAATGCTATGAAGCATGCATTACAATTTGTAAGATTACATTACAAATACAGACTGACGGAGAGACACGATGACAGCATTATACCCTCAGCCCCGAGAAGCGTCCAAAATGAAAAGATAATACTAATATGCACTGTACATAACCCCACAAATTTTAGCTACACAGAAACCTTTGTGCTATTCTCGTATACTACATATATTTCATATTATAATACATTGATGTATATCATATACACGATGTTTCATTTCATTTTTCTTGGGCTAAGATGAGGGGAAGAGGAGAGAATTGATAATGTGGGATGGGGCTTTAGCATCATCTTGGAGGGCACATGGTTTAATCTACTCACTGAAGGCTAACATCAAGGCCATGCGTTATGAATATTTCATTCTATTTTGTCAGTATATCCCAAGTGAGTTACACGGTTAATGACAATGAATCCACACCTAACGGAAAGCCCTGCGGCAAAGGATGCGCAGACAAGTTTCCCACCTTTTGCCAACACAGGTTTAGTCTCGGGTATACAAGACCAGATGTTGTTTAATACGGTAGAATCGGAATAGGAAAATAACATGAATAATGATGATTTTAACAGTTGTAGTAGTAGTCCTAGTAGCACTACCACCACTGTCACTGCCAGTGATGACAATAATGACTATGAATCAAAAAATATTTCTCATCTCAATGGAGAAATATAAGAACATCATTGCCACAGTCCCTTGTCTTATTAACTCTCCTAGGATGATCAATATCAAAATCCCATTGACATGAATGCACCAACAAAGTTTGTCAAATGGCCATGACAAATCTGCAGGATTTTTGGCAAAAACAAACAAACAAACAAACAAACAAACAAACAGGCTGGTGTTTCTGGCAGCTTTTTTTTTTTGGGGGGGGGGGGCAGTCTGAGAAAAAAAAAAAGGTGTTTCTTTCTTCCTTTCTGGTGTTTTTTTTTTTCCTAAATATATTACTGCAGGTGCATGCTGTCAGTGGAAGTGTGTATATTGTAAATGTAAAGTGTTCTCGTGTATGATAGGAAAGGACTGGTACATGAATGGTGACACTAGAGTATATAGCCAACAGAATTCTGCAGCCTGCAGCAGCCTTGAAATGAGACTATCCTATGCCTGTGACCTACATGTACATTATCCCTAGCAGCACTTGTGGAAGAGGAGGGAGGGTGGAAGGACACTGTAATTACGCAAGAAAGAAAGACCTTGATTGTACTTCCTAATGAGACACATGCACAAAAAGGCAGCTTTGAAATAAGAATGAGAGAAAAAAAAAATACACGGCATTACCGGTTGGGGAAAGCAATGAACAGAGAGCTTGGTGGATAGGTTCAACAGAAAGAATGAGAGGAAGACGATTTGTGATTGTCGTATATTGAAAGTGTTCAATCTTTTTCGTAATTTTTTCACCACTCTCTTTGCTACCCAACTCTGGAATACAATTTCCAAACTACCGCCTGGGGCTGGAGGGTGGAAGCAAATTCATCTTTATATGCAATGTGTAAAGTTATATGAGCATGTTCATGAATTATTACAAAAAAAAATGTTATAGAATATAAACCTGTTGGAAACTGGCTACAGGAACTCATGAAGAATACCATATATGCCAGTAACTCAGCGGTTTGGCAAATTTGTGGAAGAACAAATATCAAATACATTGCATTCAAAGCAGATGGTGGATTGTTAAATGTTCAACTGCTGATGTGGCCCAACTAACCACTTCTTCGCTTTAAATATATTTTTCTTACAACAATCATGGAGAATGGAGAAAGGGAGAAAATGTGGTCCATATGATTAGCAGGTTGTGCTTTACAATTTTCTTTTAAAGATACAAACGTCCCCATCATACACACTCAACCAACTAATATTAGTTCCTCTCCCTTATGAATGTATCATCTGCCTGATATCTTCCCTACTCCTCTTCAAGCAAATAAACATACCACAAGAATGGCAAACCCAAGCAAATTCTTTGTGTACATTATACTGTAAGAGTGGAGAAACATTGCAACAACAAGTCCTCAGCCCCCCCCCCCCCCCCAATTTCCATGTGAGGCTTTTTGGCGCTTAACACACAATTGTATGGACTAATTTTATAAAATAAGTCAGTTCACACAAACTTTTAATGAGCCATAAACACATACAGCATTTTGCACCACATACAATTGTACATTTGTACATCATTGTCGGATTGTCAGATGATGTCTGTATATATCCCATTTCCCCCACAGAAGACTTACATCATTTCTATATTTGTGTGGATTAGTTATCAGTACACTCAAGACTATTGCACAGCAGTACAGAATGCTTTAACATCTAAAGAAGATAAGGGTCCATTACTGCTAAGGGGGGGGGGGGGGGGGATGAGTTTAAATGAGCACAGCTGTCAAACGAAATTTTCTCCACACATATATGGAAATTGCAGTTTTTAGAGGGTCTTTGCAGGTGCCACATTATCAGAATGCAAACCAGCACTGCCATATTTTGGCATGCGCACAATTGCATATGTGGCATTTCATGTAACACCCTGTCCAATCTCATCACCTTCAAAAATAATGATCGCTTGACCGAAATTTGAACTTGTTGTTTACCGAAATGTAATCAATACCTGAACTAATATGTTTCCCAAGTAATTTTCCTCTGAACACTTCTCAACCCACACAGAATGTACGTACAGAGGTAGCGTGGGCAGGACAGACAGACTTGTCAACCAAAATACACACACACACATACACACAGGTTCACTCATTCTTTTCTGTCTCCATCATCCTCCCGCCCCCAAACAATACTACAAACATACACACATACAAACATACATGCATTGTACAAACACGCGCACACAGACACATACACTTTACACAGCACCTTGGCACAATTGTGACTCAAACTATGTTTGGAATGCAAACAAATTCCTGGCAAATTACCCAGCATCTCGACATGATACAAGTTTCTGCCTGACTTTATTGTGATGATCTCAAAACCGTGTGCTACACGTTCCAGATGCCCCCATCCCTTTTGAACGCATGACTTGTCTGTAAATGGATGAACTGATGGCAATAAGCACACAGCGAGAGGGAGAGAAAACTGAATTTGAAAAAGACATGGGGAAAGTAATAAGGGGAAGACATGCACAGCCAAGAACCATAATAAGTAACCAACCGAACGGAATGCCCGCCCTTTCCCAATGAATCAAAGTATTGTGAGAGCCACATTACTGCGCCCATAAGCTCTACCCAGCAGCTCTCCGCAAAAGTGAAAGTGCAGAGCATAAAAGATGTTGGTGGAGTATGTGTGTCACCAAGCACTCATTTCCTCTTTTCTTATTTTTTTTTTTCATTTGAAGTACACACTCACAAATTTTGCTTCCCTTATCTTGCATTATTTCCGCTACAAGACACCGGCGATGCCATGTTTCAACTACGACGTCAATGATCACCCTCCAACTCCCCTTCCTCTCCCCTCTTCTTCTGCATCTTCTTATGTGCCCTCCTTTGGAAATGTATCTTTTAGGTGACAAACTGTACATGTAGATGTACATATGTGTAGCATGCTCCTCCCCCTCCCCCTCCTCCCCCCCCCCATCCCCCATCCCCCCTCTCATATCATCAACTATGCTATTTCACAACATCCATGCATCGCTACAAACTAGGCTGCACATACATGCAGTCTTTTATACATCATGTGCTCACCATGGCTTTGGTCTAAAGCAATCTGACTGAGGGGCGGGCATTGAGTGCTCAATAACACCCATGATGCAGTGGACTGCCCTGGCTTCCCGCTCGTTATTGGATCGCAATTTCTGCGGAGGCGCATCAGATGTCAGACTTGTGTGTTGTGGGTATTGACCCTCCCTTGTTCAATTGTATGTACAGCCCGCCAACTGACAGCGCAACATATTAGCAGCACTGTAGCGAAGGAGCCAATTTTCGGTGCCATCGCCGTATCGTCAATTTTACGCGGAAAATGCGACGTGACAACTGCATCAAAACGGTGCGAGGAAAGGGTTGCTATCCGACTACTTTTTCCCACTCACAGGAATTGCGCAAGGTGGGCAGAAAAATGAGCGAGATCTGTGGACACAAACTCACAAATTTGGCGTTCTGTGCAGCCCCCTCCCTAGTCCCCGTGCTACAACTGCCATGGATAGTTCGAAACAAATGTCAGAATAGATCAAGTAATATCTCCTGATCTCTTTTGTGTACAGATTACAATGGCTCTCCAAAAAGACTGTGGAATCGTTTCATCCGATGCAGGTTGCTTAATTCTGAATGCTGTGAAATAGCTAGGCAGTACTCAGCTGAGTGAAAGAGGCATGAAGAGTGTTGAGAGAATTCATGTAATGCATAAATAGCACAGTTAACATTAAGGGGGGAGGGGGGAGAAAAAAGGAAACATGTGACATCAGCTTCACATTTACTTCATGCCCATCACAATCCGAGACTCTCAAATCTATCGATCAGTTTCAGGGAAGGTTTAGTCTGTCCTAGTGATCCCACACAAGCCAAAGAAGGTCACACAAAAAAGAAGTGCACACACAAAAAAAGAAGTGCACATACTTGGTTTTTTTTACCCATCACAAGTATAGGCAAGAAAGATTGTTGACTTGCCCGACGATAACATTAGTTAACAAGAGCGCAAGAATTCCCACACGGTGACATCGAGACGGAAAAATCATTCCCCTGTCACCGATTGCAAAAGCACTTTATATAGGCCGCCTGTGTTCCCCAAAAAACTCAATCGAAAATTTGTCAGCAGTGAATGCTCTTATCACGCTGATCAATGAAGCACTGTCGATGTGACGATCCAGCTGGAAAGACGTGTCGAGACCTCAGTATCAGAAATAAAAGTGCATCTACATGCAGACACACAAAAGTGGATGACACATGCACAGAGACGCTGAATAAACATGCACAGACATATTATAAGTAGATCTTCCCCAGACACTGAAATACTGATTTTCCTTCCAATAGAACCATCACCGTATTTGTCTCTATCTCTCCCAATCTGAATACTCCCCACATCCAAGAATTATACAATTATCTACATTTCTGTATCTTCCTTGATAACAGAAATATATATAACAGTAACACATTGGTACAGCTTATTACTCATTCAGGATGTACATGAATTCTAGGTATATAAAAATCTTTTATATTCCCCCGCATATACATCTCTCCTTTTTGTGCTGTTGTTGTTTTCTTACAGGTCTTCTCTCCCTTTACGCGCAACAAGCTATTTTCAGCTCATACCAAACAACCACTACCCACATACTTGACTCATTTTTACACTCCATCAACAAGCACTTATTTGCTGGAAAAAAAAAAAAGATGGAAAAAAAAAGGTGTTCCCCATCCCCCCTCATCCCCCCCCCCACCCATCACCACCAAAAACACTCTGTGCCAAGAAAGGTCGAACACACCTTCCTGCCTTGATGAGCTTGTGGTTTCTCGCATTAACCAATCTGGAGCAATCGAGTTTGCCCAATACAAGCCGTCATTATCTCAATATATGTATTCTGAGGAACGCTGTGTTGACTCACTCATGTCTTGGATGGAAATCCCCTTGCAATGGCTGGCTGCAGCAGATCACCCGCGCTGTACTCTGTGGACTCCCAGGACTCGAGTCAGAAGCATTCTTAACCCCTTGAGGACAGACTGATTGTGCTACAACACGCATTTGCCATAGACACCTGCCCAAGTATACTCGTGACTCGTCCTCAATGGGTTAAATGCAATTCTTCATCAAACATCGCGGGGATGGTTTCCCTGCACGCTGTGCATCATCACAACCAAAGGTATAACGATTATAAGAGGCAGTCTCACCACTGAGAACCAAATTACAGGCAAATTTTAAATGACAGCAATAACAAGAAGTTATCCACACAGTGAGCTCTTTCTGAAAGCAGTTAAGCTATATAATTTGAAATCAATAAATATCTGGGCAAACTGCCATTCATAGTAAATACAATCTTAAAGAGAACTGTGCTTTAAAACCCAACTAACAATACCAGTATTTTATATGCTACAGAGAATGTTCATTTGTCTGTCATGCCATATTGTTTGATTTTTAAAACTCTTGGGTTCTTTAAAAAAACTAGAAATGTCGCTATGGCGACTGATGCCTCCGCCATAATCCATGTTTCTCCAAATAGGCGTATAGTACAATGTCTTCACAATGTGAGAAATATTGAACGACTGGTTTGTCAGAAATGTCTTGAACTGGGTTTGCTATAATTTTCTAAGAGTGCAGGTAGACATATTTGGGGAACTGAGAACTTTTACTTGAATTCTGACAGAACTTTTTATAAGTTTACGCATTGAGTAATTTCCAAGGTATGAAGAAAGAGTGTAATGACGGTACAAAATAGATCTTTTTTTTTGGGGGGGGGGGGGCATTGAAACTTGGCCTTTGACCCTTAACCTTTGACCTTTGACCTTCTGGCTGGAAATTTCCCAGAGAATCTCCATTAGGTAATGCATGTATTAAGTTTTGAAACTAATAATGCAAGCATTGCATATACTAGTATTATATGAGGGAAATAGTAAAATTTTGAGGAGTTGACCTTGACCTTTGACCCCTATTGACCCATGACCCCTAAATTCCCTAGATAATCCCTGCCAGTCAGTACATGCATATGTACCAAGTTCCACGAAGATACATTGAACCATTTGCGAGAAAAGTGATATTGCAACATTTTCACCTAACCTTTGACCTTTTGACCTTTGACCCAATGACATGAAACTCTCTCAGGAGAATCTTTACGCAGTAGTACATGTCCAAACCAAGTTTCAAGAAAATACCCTAGGGCATTGCATAGATATGGGGGAAATTGCAACATTTGTAGCATTTAGCCTTGACCTTTTGACCTTTGACCTCTTGCCAATATCACTAAAATCTACTCAACTAATTGTCCCATCATACATCATCCTTGGACCAAGTTTGGTGAAAGCTGCTTCATCCAGTTTTGAGTGTTCACGCAAACAGATAAATTTAAAGGACAAGTTCACCTTTATAAACATAAGGATTGAGAGAATGTAGCAATGTTAGTAGAACACATCATTGAAAGTTTGAGGAAAATCAGACAATCCGTTCAAAAGTTATGAATTTTAAAAATTTTTGTGCAGCAACCGCTGGATGAGAAGACTACTGCAGTGTATGAATAACTTGCGTACAACAATATAAGGAAAATATAAAGAGAATTTCACAAAATTCCATCTTTTGAAAAAAGTACACATTCCCCTGACTCATTACCGACAAATGTTATGGGCAATATTATTCCCCCTGCCTTTAGAAAGAGGCAAGTCAAGGGCTCTTTTATTATGCGAAAAAAGTGAAAATATGTTGAATTTTCTTTTACATTTTCTTTATACTGTTGTACGCATATGACTCACAAGCTGTAGTAGTCTCCTCATCCAGCGGTTCCAACACAAAAATTTTAAAAATTCATAACTTTTGCATCGATTGTCCAATTTTCCTCAAACTTTCACTGATGTGTTCTACTAATATTGTTGCATTCTCTCAATCCTTATGTTTATGAAGGTGAACTTGTCCTTTAAGGATTTGACCTTGATCTTTGACCTTTGACCTCAGTCCGATTTCACTGAAAAAATAATCAAGTAATTGTCCTATCACACATCATCCTCCAACAAAGTTTGGTGAAATTTGCTCCATCTAGTCTTGAGTTATCGCGTAAACAGATACAATTTCATGATTTGACCTTGACCTTTGACCTTTGACCTTTAGCCGATTTCACCCAAAATCTAATCAAATAATTGCCCCATCATACTTCATACTTGGACCAAGTTTGGTAAAATTCCAGTACGTATTACTTAAGTTATCGCGTAAACGAAAGCGGACGGACGGACGGACGGACGTACGGACGGATGGGCAACCCGAAAACATAATGCCTCCGGCACCACTTCGAGGCGGAGGCATAAAAATCTAAAGAAAGCAGTGCTTGTAAAGAAATCATTACTTCAGGTGGACTTTTATTACGCATTGTGTTCAATCAAATTCTGACAAACAAAAGCAGTTTTGGAATTTCAAAATTTGGAACGTTCTTACAGAACTGTAATCAAACCAGTCAAATCCTCAAGTTAGTTTGCAATTATTGAATATCAAAAATAGCAATCAGCCTAAAGAGAACAAATCATTATCCTTCACGTTAAACCACTTAAAAGTCTACATTATACAGTACGTTCTTTGGGTAAGGCAAAAGTGTTTCTAATACTTATTTAAACAACACTTATTTCATGTCAACAACAAAGCAGCTTAAAGTCAAGTCTATTTGAAGAGACAATGAAATTACCTTCTGTCTGGATTTCATGATTAAAGGACAAGTTCACCTTCATAAACATAAGGATTGAGAGAATGCAACAATGTTAGTAGAACACATCAGTGAAAGTTTGAGGAAAATTGGACAATCGATGCAAAAGTTATGAATTTTTAAAATTTTTGTGTTGGAACCGCTGGATGAGGAGACTACTACAGCTTGTGAGTCATATGCGTACAACAGTATAAAGAAAATATAAAGAAAATTCAACATATTTTCACTTTGTTCACATAATAAAAGAGCACTTGACTTGGCTCTTTCTACAGGCAGGGGGAATAATATTACCCATAACATTTGTCGGTAACGAGTCGGGGGAATGTGAACTTTTTTCATAAGATGAAATTTTGTGAAATTCTCTTTATATTTTCCTTATATTATTGTACGCATGTGACATCTAAGTTATTCACACACTGCAGTAGTCTTCTCATCCAGCGGTTACTGCACAAAAACTTCAAAAATTCATAACTTTTGAACGGATTGTCCGATTTTCCTCAAACTTTCAATGATGTGTTCTACTAATATTGCTACATTCTCTCAATCCTTATGTTTATGAAGGTGAACTTGTCCTTTAAGGTACTTAAGGTACTTATTCAGTTGTTGAGGTACGTGTTCATCATCAGTTTTACTCTTAACCCGTTGAAGACAAACTGGTTTTGCTAGAACACGCATTTCCCATAGACACCTGCCCGAGTACACTCAGGATTTGTCTTCAACAGTTTGAATATTCCATCACTGAGTAATCAAGACATCTTCTGCTGCAGTCTACGCTTCGATGGGAGAATATCAGATGGGTCTTAATCTATAGTAGTTCCCTAGACATAGATAAAAACCATGAGAACTTGCTTTAATACCATTTATTTCATTGGTATCAGGAGATGAAAAACAAGCACTCAAATCTCCCAACTCTATGTAGCATTTATCCTGCAAAACATGATAAAATCATTCGAGATACTCAAGCACTGGTATTCCAGTACCACATTGATCTAATATCTTTCGTAATCTCATTGCCGTCAGTTGCAGACACAAGCTGCATGCTCAGTATGCATGGCCTATTACGACTGTAGATTTGCAAACATATACTCTTAATTGATTAAGTAATCTACTTGAGAAGAAACGTACATATGATATAATGCACCTTCAGCTTCAGCACTAAGTGCCACTTCTAGGAAGCTTACCAACAATGTTTTCAGGGACCCCTACAATGTACTTCCATTTTACTTGGAGCACATATGGCAAACACATTTAAGTGTCTGCTGAAAGAAAAGCACACAAAAGACAACAAAATGCTTTCGTCTCCCCCCCCCCAATTATTTCACTTTCTTATTTTACAGTGCCTTTCTGTATATCGTAGAACAGAGTAGAAAGCACATTGCACACATATTCAAGAACATGATATGCTGTATCGAATATTACTGCTGCTTAAAATCTAGCAAATCTCACTGCCTTAACCCATTGAGGGTGGCATATTTTGCTTTAACACGCATTCCCATCAGACACTTGCCTGAGCATACTCAGGAATAGTTTTCAACAGGTTAAGACAGAGCTACACTGCACAAATAGTTGGAATGAAAACAAGAAAATCTCTCAGGTATGCATTTACAATGAAAGGCAAAATAGCATCTAGCCTATTAAAGCATTATATAATCGCATCCAGCACGATTAGGCATCAAATCATTAAATGCAGCTGTTTACAATGTCACTGCAAAAACTTTTCTCTAGAAATATTATGTATATCTACAAGTTACTAATAGTTAGTTGCAGATATTTCAATCGGCTATGTGATCTCTCTGATTCTCATTCAGTACAGTCAAAAATTAGGGCAAGATGAGTGAAAATGGGGCGAAAAGGTATTTTGATGTATGGAAGGGGGGATATTTTGACGAGCACATCTTTCATGAAATCTTGTGAAAATTCAGTTGATGTCCTTTTTTCTCCCACCACAAAGCTAAAAGGTGATGCGTGGCACAGTAGAGTGTTTATCTACCTGAGATATAAAACAAGTGTCACTTATCTGTAGCAGTCCCCCCAAAACAAACAAACAAACACACAAACAGCATTCAATCTTGGTTCATAATCTAGTCAAGAATATCAATGTCTTCAGTCCAAGATGTCACAAAATCTCCCTTCTTACTGTTGTACCCACCCCCTCCCCCCCCCCCCCCCACACTGTCATGATCCAAATTAGAAGTGACTAATGACTTCAGGAATTAACTCTTCTTTCATACCACTTTGTATTAACTCTTTAGCAACTGAAGATTCTGTACATAATGGCTTATGGCTCTCTAAAACATACAGCAATATTACTCTTTATTTTGACAACTTTCTAGATTATGTAAAATAGCTAACTGCTGTTTATTTTTGTTTATTATTAAGTTATGTTTATTTGAAAGCCTATTCAGACTTTACCGAGACAATTGTGGGTCACAGAAGTAATTCTGACATACTTTTGGTGACCCTTGACCTCTTTCAAATTACATAATAATATATTCTATATGAAAACAATAACAATGGTAAAGTATAAAACTACACAAAGAAAGATGGACAGTTTCGGGCCTTTATTGAATAATAAGAAGGGAGGTTTCGGGCAGTTCAGTTAAGAATGGGTTTTAGCTAACAAAGTGTAGCTTTGCAATTGACGAACGGAGCATAATATACCATGGATATAAAATATGATAGTGAGGGATAAATAACAATTTGCATCCATGAACACTATGGCTTCATTGCCACAGGCGGATTACTACGGATCAGCCAAAGTTACATTGTATGTTCATGACTATCAACATGAATTAAGTCTTTTAAAAGTCAAGCTTAGCAAAGAAATATTATTATCAATTACAAACTGACACCAGGATAAGATTTGTGGCAGGCAGCTATAATGAGTGCATTGGCAAATCTCAACCACTCTTTCATTTTCTACATTCCTCTATTCTTTCCCATATATTTCCCATATAAAACTGCTCCTTGCCTGTTCTTTGCAACCAAAATCCTTGTCTGTTCTTTGCAACCATACTCAGTGTCAAAAACTTTAATACATCTTGGAAATTCCAACCATGATTATCTTTTTTTTTTTCTTGAAGGGCCCACGGGATGCCCGCAGTTAGATGATACTTATATATTGACGTTCTTATATTGGCAAAATTTATCCCTTCCCCTCGGAAAATGTCAAATCTAGCTGAGATTGCAACTGGTCTGCTGTTAATATGACCAGTCACTCCAAACCAATTATCTTGAAAAGGGGAATTCTCCTTTCAGCAGGGAAGATGAAAAAGAAGAAGAAGAAGAAGAAGAAGAAGAAGAAAAAAAAAAGTCAAATCAATGCAGGATCTTTCTTCGTTCTATTGAAGTTCTGGCTTTCGGAGAATAATAGAATGGACACAAGGGTGAAACAGATAGAGATGGGAGAGGAGGGGGTGGCGGGTTCTTCTGTACAAGCTGGATAGCAGTATGGGTTCATCACCGGGTCATGCGTGGGATGCCGCTGTGGGGAAATTGCATCCATCATTCTTGAGAGAGACTCTGCCCCCCCCCCCCCCCACCTCCCTTCCCCCACATTGCATGCATGCAAGCGAACATCTATCAATATCGAAAACTGCCACCAAATAAATGACCTTGGCCTTGTTCATGTCTCTGCCTGCATGGCAATCAGCAGCTGGAAAGTGTACGCGGGGGAGCAATGTTTCGGGGGGCCTGGTGGCTTGACAAGACGAGTACACACATGCGGGCAATACATCCATCCATCCGTAGGTATTCCCGCAATGAATGCATCGATGCAGAGATGCATTAATTTTGCCACGAACATCACATGGGCCTAATGCTGGCAAAGAAAAAAAAAAAAGGAGGGGAGGACTTCGTATATGTTAATGGGGATGATGGTACAGTGGTTTCGTCTTTGTCCATAAAAAATACTCTTCTTCATTCCCATTTCATCTTGGTCCAAGGAGTGCTTTGTCATAGCCATGTAAGGTCACACGCTGTTGCTAAAACTCTCTCACCCTGATGGTGCTTTGGTTTCAAACGGAGCTCTTTAAACATATACTACAACAAGGGAAAACAAAAATTTGAAAGAAATAAGAGGAGAAAGTGATATGTGGAAAAGGGTAGCACTTGAAGATTGAGTCCGCTGGAATGGCTTTGTCCATTTGAATATATGAATATGACTGACAAAGAAAAGAGAATATATGAATTATATGCTTGTTGACCAAGAGCACAGCGCTTTTAAGGTAAAAGGCTTGGGTTTATTCAGAGGTGGGATTGCAAGGAGCACAAAAAACAGAAAAATTGAAATATACTAAATGAATAGAGTTATGCAGGGAGAGGTTCTTCTATATAATTTTATTTATCCAAACTGTAAACTTGCACTAAGTGCTGTTTGCAGAAATATCCTGAAAGCTTTTCATATATGATGGATTTACATACGAGCAAATATGTACCAAACGTTTTCAAGATTAAAAGAGAGCAGATACACATCAAAGAAGCCTTTAAAAGGTACACATCATGGTGCACTCTACTCAACTCCAAAGATCAAACACTATCTTTGTACTTGAAATATTCAAATCAACTGAAATTCTATTTCAGCAATAAACAACAACTTATATTTCAAAGTACAACAAGACTCTCTATTTCTTTTTTTCTTTTTTTATATTTCAATTACAACATCCAAGAAAGTTGTACATGTCCCCTCTTTACAATAAATCGCCTGCCATCTTAATTTCACATGTTCATAGTTTGACAAATGATGGTAAAAAAAAAAGAAGTTAGACAAATGCACTGCACAATATATTATGTTGATAAATGGTGAAAATGTTCAGTTACTGTAATTTACTGAAATAGGAACCTGTTTCATCATTTCATGAAAATCTTAAAGCTTAATATCAGTAACATTGGTAGTACTGATAAATACAACACTATCAAGATGATGTTAGACATGATCAGTTGTAGTTTCTCCACTAAAAATAGTGCTATTGAGAGTTGATTGAGAGTTGTGTATCATTCAAACACCAAAATGCTCATGCACACACCCACACACACACGCACACACAGACACAGAAAAAATAATCATGCACATAATTATAAAACTATAGACAGCCTTGAAAACACAAATAATATTACAAAAAGCTTGCAGTAAAAGAAAAGATAACTATAAATCACCAATAACAAAAGAAGCAAGTATTTCTTATATTCCACGTACTACCTCAACAGGCAATGCACATATACAGTATACGGCATTATATCTGAATGTCAAAAGAACTTGGGTCCCAGATTGTGGTGTACGTGCATCCGCATGTACACGACTTGATGCAATAATTACTCTCACCACAGTGCTCTTGCTCGTGCATAAATCTATTACGTTGCAGAAGGGTCTCGGGCGATCATGCCCCCACCCCCAGCGCCATGCGGTGCTTGTACGCATTCATTCGTAGCATCTTTCTCTCTATATATATATTCAGTGCACCGCCTTGTGCGCTCCAGTACCCTTGCGCACTTTCCACCCTCCGTCTCAAGGGGGGCGCGGTGAACCACAAATAAAATGGACAGCCAAAATGAAGGAAGAGTGCAGGGAAGACAGGCTCACGTAAGGAAGACAGGGAGGCGGGGGGGGGGGGGGGGTGGTGGGGAGGGGAATAAAAGAGAAAAGGAATACAAGGGATGCGGTCAATGCCAAACACAGCCTTCGGGTATGTGCATGTCTCCCTATTTCCTTGTGACGTACTGAGTATTGGGCGTATTCCTCATTTGAACCATGCTGACATGTACGGGAAGCGTTAGATTTCCTTGAAAGAGGGGCAACTTTCCTCAGCAGGATTGTTGTGCCATTCTATGAGACATCGATGGAACATCCTCGCAAATTGATTTGCAGGACTTGTAAAGATGAAGCAGTACATGTAATTCAGATAGTATGTTTATACAGTTGGTTTAGTATAATTTATATATTTTTTAAAGAATCATTTCAGTTTATTTCAGTTTATCATTGTAAGGTATTCAATGTTGTCAAGAACTGAGGATAGTCGGTCCAGTTGATGCTGAGGACTTCTTTTGTATTTAACTTGCACGTTTACAGAATCACAGTCATATATGAGAGTAGTATTTGCTAGAAAACAAAAACAAACAAACACAATCTTTACAAATACATACAAATGAACTCATTACAATTGTACATATAGTACTTTAAAGTAACTGTAGAGTAGAAGGGACTTGCCCCTGAACTAATCTACAATATTGTACATCAGTCTTATTCTAAGCAGTCATGGTTATTAGTCTACATACCAGTCTCTTTGTCTCTAGTCTAATTGGCCCCCTTTGTTATCACTTCTCAGAGTTTCATATGAATTAAATAATAGTAATAATAATAATAATAATAATAATAATAATAATAATAATAATAATAATGATAATAATAATACTAATAATAATAATGATAATAACAATAATAAAAAAAAAATAATAATAATAACAAGAATAATAATAATAATAATAATAATAATAATAATAATAATAATGATAATAATAACAATTGCATTCAGCAGTCAAACACGACTGGCAGTGTCAATCATCTGTTTCCCACAGAATCCCGAATAGAATATCAAATTTCCAGAAGAGAGAGAGAAAAAAAAACAACAACAACAAACAAACAAAGACAGAATAAGATATATATTGATATGATAATGTTCAATAGGACACTCTAAGATTTGGACTGCCCAGTCGTGGAGTGTAATAAGTATCGCCTGATGCTCGGCCCTTTCTGTACGAGCCTGCATTGGAAGGGGTCATCATGGACAACACATCACTTGGAAAGTACAGTGAGATCACTCTCAGGATGACCTGCCATGCTAGAGAGTGTTTCATCATACATCAATGTGCACTGCACAAATACAATTGCATTGTACTGTTCAATGGGGGACGGGAAGGCACTTCCCCCAAATCACAATCATAAGTCAGGAGGATACATCACTGCTATCTAACTCTGTTTATTTTGTAACAATAATAACAATAATAATGATGATCATTATGATATTATTCTTATAATTAAAAGTATCAATGACGATGATAATAAATGAAATAACAATAATCTAATAATGATGATGGCTATTCTATAATTTTAGTGAGTTTCTTAATGCATTTAACTGCTTATAAACACAAGAAGGATGTCCATCACAGATAGTCTTATGAGCACATCAAAGTATTAAAAAGAAAAATAGCTTGTGTTTGATACCTAGTTCAGTATACTATATTATCAGCAAAGAATAAAACATACACTGGGTGCATTGACTTGACTGAAATTCTGCCACTTAATAGGAGCTGGTTCCCAGTACACGTTTATCACTATATAATCAGGAGAAAACAAGAAAGCAATATGATGCACTGCCATGTGCAAATTGTGGAAACTACTACCTGCACACTGAAAAAGAAATCAGTCGTGCAAAATGTGAGAGCAACGTTTCCTTTTATCGCAGAGCAGTCACCGCGCGCGGCATTGATCCTAGATGTTTCAGGAGACCACAACAGCCATTTGCCTCCAGTCACGTATTTAACGAGGCACATTAATAGGTCCTTCTGCGCAAGATACCGGCAATTTGAGCAGCCAACGAGAGAGAGAGAGAGAGAGGGGGGTATAAAAGAAAACAAAAATAATGGGTGTCGTTGCCACATCACTGCAACAGCTGTTGTGCACATAGCAATCTTGTAACTCCCTCTTCATAGGGTACACATGCACACACATACAGCTCGCTCGAGTTAGAATTGGCTCGCGATTGAATGAGTGTCTTTTGAATGAAAGCAGCCGTATTGAACAAAGCAAGTACATGTACGTTCAATGAAACGTGTACAAGGGAAATGGCAAGATAAAATGAAGGTTTTGATCACTTGAAAAAATGCTAGACTCTAGATATTCCATCTTGGGAAGTGTGTGGGAGAAACGTCTTTAAGATGAAACTTATGGGTGCAGTCATGAATAGATTGTTGCTTTTAATGGAGAAAGGAAAGAAGACTTTTGTGATTTTTTTTTATTAAAAAAGAAATCAAACAGGTTGTATCACAAAATTTTGATTATGGCAATTACTTGAGAAAACTGCTGTCTTATACTTTTGTTTTGTGATATTACAAGAGTTGACAACTCAGAAATTTCTGTTGTCTCACGGCCATCATTCAAGACATTATTTCTTCTCCCATTAAACTTGTCATTATCAAAAGGTAATGTTTCAAGTACAGAAATACTTACAATTTTTTTTAATGATTAGTTTCATTATATACTTACAGAGGTAGTTAGCTATCTATTTCTTTCTTTTTTTCATTTCTTGTTTTGTCCTAGGCAAGTTTTGTGAAATTTGCAGTTGCTAATTTCACCAACAGGATCTTGTACATGTTGGCATATATCCAAAAGATATTTGTAAGTAACAACTTCTCACTAGTTCACGGAATATCCCACGTGTGGAGTAATGTCTGCTCTTAACAGTTTAGAATATATCGCATTTTGTCTGGCACAGTTAATAAACACCCAAACACACATGGTCATGCACACACGCACGCACACGCACACACGCAACAATCACATGATGTGAATATTCAGCCAGTATACTGTAAAACATGATATATTCGTGGCATGAAATTTTCGCGAATTGGAGCTGACAGCCTTTTTCAAGGCATGAAATTTTCGCGAATTGCCACTGGCGTTCAATGCATGTAGTGGAGACAAAAACTTTTGCGTGCATTTTAATTTCGTGAATTTTGGCGCTCGCGAAATTCGCGAAATTAAAATGCACGCGAAAATTTCTCGTTTTACAGTAGTATCCTCCGCATCAAGGTTCATGTCTTCAAATACTGAACATAATTGCATCGTGTTAGCATATTTTCAAGAGTTACATTGTATGTCTACTTGCAGCATCTTCTCATTTACCTCCTGTATTTGTAGGTGATCAGTTCACTTTGTCTTCCTACATTATTTAAAGTCAGAGCTAAAATATAAGCTCTTCACAAACAAGAAAATGATATGCTACTATGCCATTAAAGTACCAAAAAAAATTTACAACAGTGTAGCAGAATATAGTGCAGTGTTCAAATGTATAAAAGCTGATACATTCTTTTCCCTACGTTTAATTTTCCTGGAGTATCTCTTTCTCTCTCTATCTAGAATTCTGAAAAGTTGCTGATTTTTGTTCGTCAAAGAAAAAACAAAATACAAAAGTGTCACATAACAATTTTTCTTGAAAATCACCAGGCACACTCCCACAGTAACTTTTAGTGCTACTATATATAGTATGCTTTTGGGACATTTCCTATACCTTTCTTTCTACTGTTTCACTTTAAAGGTTTTGAGGGTGATATTTCATGTGGTAATGGACTACCCTATCAAGTGAACATCCAACCCTAGATTAAAATGTAAGTGAGAGTTTAAAGTTCACTCCATACAGCTGAAGCATATCCAGTGGTACTCGTAGGATGCTTTTCCTTCACATTTACAATGAGTACTGCCTATTTCTCTTATTTCTTTTTTGCCCTGATATGCAAGTGAAAAAAAGAACTTCAAGGTAAAGTTACCCTTACTATTTGCAAACATCTGCATGACTCATTAATTCCGTTGTTTGCTATTGTTTAAGAAACTTTATAATACATCAGCAGACCCATTTCTTCCCCCTTTATGGTAGTTGCTTTGATTACATTCTACATTGGAGTATTACTAGAAAAACAGCTCCTCCGATCGCCTTTCAAAAGTCAATCAGTATCTGGCAAAAGCTTCAAAGCATGCAATTAATATCTCTTTTCTTAGAAATGAAACTTTAGAGTTAGACATTTACAATTTTGCCTTTCAATCAACTTCACAATGCCTTACAGCTGTCAAAGAATTACTAAGAAACTGCGTGAGACAATTTTTTTTTTTTTTTTTTTTATGGTTGTTCTCTAGCTTGTTTATCAGAAGGCAATATCATTTCAATTTTGCCTGGAGGGTTCTCTGTCATCAAACCAATGGTGGCAACATTCCAGGATTTGTGAAACTTAAGATTATTTGCAACAGTTGTAGATGTAAACTTTAATATACTCTCAAATGTGTAATTGTCAAGAGTACTGAATAACTAAAAAATGGACAAATGAATGAATATTAAAGATAAATAAACAAAAGCACATGATTGAAACTGCAGACAGAGGCTCATGAAAGGAAACATCCGATCTAAAATGGATGACTTAATCAAGCATCATATTAATATTTGTATTATTCAAGGCCCCATGGAAGACCACTGCTTATTGGTGAATGGGCTACCCTGACAAAGAAAAGAAATAGAAATATATAAATCACTGGATCAACATTTCACAGTGTCACAAATGGACAACAATTATGAGGAAAATATAAACAAAATTTCATTATATTTTTACTTTCCTGCATGGTAAACGAGCACTTGACTTACCTCGATAAAGCATGAGGATTGATATTGCCCTCAACATAAAATTATGTCAGCTATAAGTCAAGGGAATGTGTATTTTTCCTTTAAAAAAAAATGGGCAAAATTTACTTTATATTTTCATCATATTGTTGTACGTACATGTATGTGTCATCACAAACTGTAGTAGCTTTCTAATCCAGCGATCACCAAAACTTCAATAATTAAAAACTTTCAAACTTGTCCAATTTTTCGCAAACTTTACTGATGTGTTCTACTAATACTGCTGCACTCACTCAATCCACATGAACATTTAGGTTTCATTTTCCCTTTATATGGGGTGAAGTCATCCTCATAACGTAACCAATTTCCCACTGGAATCAGACTTGTCAAAGACATTAGGAATGACCTTGTATCTATCTTATAACAAGATTTGTGACTGGTCAAATCGGTCTTACGTGAAATTCATTGCTTTTGTAATATTGCACAGTCATGCAATATATACAGACTGCATACTGTACATTTGATTCTTGCATGGGAATAAGCTGAACAATAGTAAACAGGTACAAGAAGAGCTGCGATTTAGTAAAATCTCAAGTTGAATGATGCTACAGTTGGGGATTTCCTGATTCCTATTGGTAAGTTATTCTGCAGTTTGGGGGCTGCACAATACATATGTCAGTGACTAGAAAGGTTCACAAGCAGTCACAGGGATCATGTGGATATGGACTTGGCACCCAAGTTCTTTGTATTTTATCTGGACTGGAATATTCTTATGTTATTATGAGACATACATACAGTTGTATACAACAAAAAAAAAACAATCATGAAATTATGGGTTATAATATACATATTTACTAAATATCACAGAAAAAATAGGTAATTTCAAAATGAGGTACAAGTGCAATGGCATTATGATATACCTTGGAAAATGTGTTGAAAGTAATATGGAATTATGACAAAAATAATCTACTGACACTGTGAAATGCATCCATTGGCTGAAAGGAAAAGGAATAAGATGCTGGGATATCTTATGTGTGTCTGAATGTGTGTGTGCATGTGTGTGTCTGTTAATATAATACATTACAAAGTTCTCCCATGCACCCACAGCTCCAGACACACGTCACTAAAAAACTTTCTAGCGACTGCCGCTCGCGAAACAAAGTTTCTAGCAAACAAGTGTCTGGTCGATGAAGCTTCGAGATTTAGAGCAGACATGTGATGAAGGGACCTGTATTGCGGACTCTTGCTTGAAAGTTCAAATATCCAATTCTGTCTCAGAGGGACCATCCCAAACCCCACCAATTACCCCCATCCCCCCTTAGCTTCCCCAACACCCAATCGCATCTCCTCCGAACCGCTTTCTCTCCATCTCTCTCTCTCTGCCCTCTTCCTTGGGGGTTCCCTGGGTGTGTTGATTCAGCTTGAGAGGCTACGGAGGAGCAGCCGGAGCACTCCCTCGCATGGTGGAAAAGGGAGAAGAAATAACGCCGACTGTCATTTGCTCATCTCAGTCTGGATACACTTGGGAGTCTGACATAATTACTTGCAAATGCACCTATGCTAACATCAGATGCGAACACATCACACTACCTTTTTTCTCACTCTCCTCTTCTTCTATGTCTTCCCCCACTCCCCCCCCCCCCCCCCCCCCCCGACCAAAGTAGAGAAAGCCTGAGAAGGGAACAAAGGACAAATGTAGCAAAGAAGACATGTTACAATGTAGGTCCTCTCTACATTTCAAATACATCTAGAACATCTAGATGGGACTCTAAAATTAACCCGTGTTAATACTTTTATGTTTCTGCTTTCATATCTAATCACATGTAACCAACCACTGCCACAGAAGAGCAACACAAGGGTTGTATGTGGCTACACCGTTCTACAAGAACGAGAAGATTATGTTCCATCTCATCCTTCGGTAATACTTGGGAGAAAGCACAAACGCGATGAATATTTTTGAAAGCAAAAGAATAAAAAGAGAAAGAAATATTAAGAAAAGAAATCACACATAGAAGCATAATATTCGATGGTACAGTACCTTATGAAATGTAACTCAGTACACTTGTAAAAGGACATACACGATGGAGCCAAATATGGCAATAGCATGCCGGCACAATCAAGAGCAATATCAACACTACGATATTCAATTACGCCCACACAAACGCACCACAAGCAGTCACATAAACAAACAGGGATGACCAGTAACTCCCACATCTTTTATCAGACATACACAACCTGGCAATGCAATTTGTATCTTTATATGATTCACTTTAGAAAAAAATAAATAAATAACCATGTGTATGTGAATGTACACGTCTTACATACAATGTAAATGAAGTGAAATGAAATCTGCAAAATGCCCATATCTTATTTATGTCTGAAGAGGCATCACTTTTTTTATGCGTATGAAAGACACAAACGTGACTACTGTCCTCTCAGTACACGGAAAGAACATGCATATGTGACCCGCGACAACAGTTTCAGGCAAAAGTCGCAATAGCAAATTTCCTCCTAGGCGGGGTTCAAAGATCTCTACCATTATTTTTGTCGATTTGGGTTTTTTGCAGAAATCGAATCTTTGATATGTGTTCTACATCTACACTAAATTTCGTAGCATAAGACTACGTTTTTCCTATCGAAAATGGAATTTTAAGCACCCTATGTTGGATCGCACTCGTCAGTTTCGAGCTTCTTTCGAACGCCGCGCCAATATCCCCAGCGTTGCTACGGCGCAAGGTCTCGCATGCGATTGGCTGGTGCGTCGCGCACATTTACATAATTCGGCTTTCGGAGACACCAGTTGCAGTGTTTGCGGAATGCTTTGTCCACGCGTGCATGTGATTACATGCTCCATTGTTCTTGCTGTAGTGGTTTATATGCTGTAGTGCGTGCTCTTCGTTTGGCTTTCTATCCAAACTATTCTACCGCAATGTTCGACAACGGAAGTGAAACAAATATCATGTACACGTGTACGTAGCACGACATAATCGTGTGAAAAGAAAAAAAAACAAAGTCTACTTGTACATGTAGTAAAAATCATGACAGCAGACTGACTCAAGGGAAGGTAGATGAGAGGAAAGGAGAGGTCACATGAAACCAGTTATATTCAAATACTACACATCAAGATCGCACGAAACTAACGAGCCATGTTTGTTTGTTTGTTTTAATATAATTAACACCACCAAACAAGGCAACATATGCACGGCTTGTAAAAGCAAAACAAACAGGAAGCGTGACCTTTGCCAGCACTGTCATTTATCTGCCTTCAAAAGGGTCGGCAATGATAAAGTCAAATCAACAACAATGAAAACGCGATTTGTAAATGTGTGGATTCGCCACCCGCTCCTGTTACATGCACATGGTCATGGCGTGTGGATGCCATTGCGTAATGCGTGCACCATACACATGTACACCATACGTGCAATTATCGTATCCGCCATCTTGAAAGACGTAATGGTAAAACAAACCCGAGCGAACCGCATTGTTTTTCGGCTCCATACGCTGAGCTGCTAGGAAGGGTGCCCGGGAAATTTGACTCTCTCAGTGAGCCAATCAGAAGGCGATGTGGTTGCTAGAGGCGGAGCTTAACAGCGATTGGCCCATCGTACGGATGGGTGATTCTCACCTCGCATCGCCGCTCGGACATTGTCTTTGAGAAAGAGGTGAATCTTCAAAGCCCGTTTTCTTGCAATTTTGTCAGGCTAACAAGTTAAAAAGTACATTTTATTTCGTTTTCCATGCCCACTTATGGTGCCAAAAAATGCAAGTGTTTTATATCAATGCAAAGCTTAGGAAATGGGCAATGTGATTCAGTGAAAAAATGAATTTTCAAAATGCCCGACTTTTGCCTGAAACCGTTGTCGCCGGTCACATATATGTAGACTGTAACTATACAAGAAACAGGCACACTTGCCCGGCAAAATGCTCAAGCTGCTGCCTTCATTCATACAATATTGTGAGGAGCTTCAATGAATCAAATTCACTGTAAGTTACATTTCCTTGAAATGTCTGCTCAAACGGTAACCGTATCACAGCAGCCGCTCCAATTGTCAATGTTTCCAAA
Organism: Diadema antillarum; assembly: GCF_040938485.1. Taxonomy (NCBI): domain Eukaryota; kingdom Metazoa; phylum Echinodermata; class Echinoidea; order Diadematoida; family Diadematidae; genus Diadema; species Diadema antillarum. Next base: position 115,840 of record NW_027271120.1, read on the forward strand.
TCTACCTTGTAAACAGATTGCTTCATGCATTCTTCTGCTTCTATCAACAAGATGTCATTTAATGCATTGCTTGAACAAAAAAATAAAAAACAGCAAATATCAAAAAAACTGATTTGATTTGTTACTACTTTTATGTGCCGTAGATATATAGTCAATCTTGCATCTACTTCAAACCAGGGAGGTGAGAGGAACTCCTACACTCTGCTCCAAATGGTTATTGTCAGCATGGCTTTGGTCAAAATTGGGAGAGCCAAGCACATGATATCCTGAGATTTCCTTTAAACTCAGATTCTCTCACTCCTAATCCTGGTATTCTCGCACATGACCAATCACGCGCTTGATATGGGAATTAAAAGAAAGGATATTGAATTTCAATCCATTAGCCTTATATGAAACAAAGTTGATATAAAAATCCAGCAGCAGATACACATAATAACAAAAAGGATGGCGGATTTGCTACATTCTGTCATCCTTGTTCTTCAGTCCACTTCTTGTGATCTACCTATGATCATTATTCATAGGAAAGATTTCAAGGCGGCAGATCAAATCAGTGGAACCTTCACAGGAATTGTTAATAGCGCATAGGAAAAGCTCTAAAAGAATGAAAAACAACGATTGGGGTTTACAGCGGGGAGGAATTTTTCATTGGAGTACACACCTATACAAGAGGAAGGACGAACAACGATGGACAGGATGGAGGATGGAAGTCCTAGGATGAAGAATGTATTGTATGCGATGGTAGGTAGGTCACTTGGCAAAGTTAGCTGCCGTCACGAATAAAACCCGTCACTTGGAAATGTGATAGAGAAGACAATTGGGTGTTTGTGTCCCTGAACGGCCATGGAGCCTTTCTTTTACTTTTCCCTTTTTTTCCACCTTTCTCTTTTCTTTTTTTTTCTCGCACCCTTAACGAAGAAGCCATTCATATTTGATGCTGTTGACATTGATGTGTAATCTTGTTAGCGTCATGGGTGTAGTGAGTGTGCAAGAGGAGGGTTTGATAATGGGATGGGGAAGAAAGCGTGGAAATATCTCGGCTCAATGGCATGCTTTTGTCCCTTTTGCTTGGGTGAAATTGCGCTCATCTTCCCTGTCCCCAGAGCCGAACTCGGCAGGGGGGGGGGGGGAGCTTAAGAGTGCGCCTTGGCGGAGAAACAAAAATGAAGTAAATAACAAACACAACATCTGCGTTTCAATCACGCAAGGATTTTTAGAGGAGAGCAATCAGCAAAAACAGATCCACGCAGGCGTGTGATTTTGAAGCCGCCGTGCCCAATTTTCTCACGGAGTTCATTTTGTTTGTCAACTACTAGCGGGTAAATGCGATCCTCCGATCTGCTTGAGGGATGAAATTCACTTGTTGCCAATATTGTGCATTGGGGTACACAAGAATCAGGAATGCAGATGAGGGGAATTATACACAAATATTCTAAATGTGCCTTCAACAGGACCTTATACAGTATACAGTGGTATGACCGAGTTGGCTTTGATGCGATGATAAACTTACAAAAACAGAATGGTAGGCATTTCACTGAAAACTGATGTACATTAAGAAAGCCATCATACGAAAATCTTGATGATTTTTCAGTTGTTTATACATGTATGGAACAGCAATGTGGTGGCAACCACTATGCAAACTATACGATGAAGTAATAATGACATCATCTCAAATCTAAAAGTATTTGGAATTGATTGGTACATCATAAATGTAATATGTTTCTGCTGATTACTTAACGACTGCTTGTACAACATGCTCTCCTTTGGAAAAACAAAAACAAACCAGCAGGGCATATTGTTAGGTTATCACAATGTTATGATATCAATGTAACAGATATTAAAAAAATAAAAGAGCAAAAGGAATATTAAAAACCCTATAGAACTCAGAAATAGAGAGAAGATGTAGGTTAATGTCAGAGAGGTTCCACTAGTTCACTGTTGGAGACCTATAGATTGTGGTTTCATACCAATTTTAGCACTGCCTAAATCATCTGGTTTGGAAGCTCTACTGTCTTATCTTCAAATGTTTAGCTTTGAACCAATGACAGCAAAGCTTCCAAGCAGTACACACAGGAATCTCTGCAACAAATGTAAAGCTGTATGAAGCAGCTTACAAGGTAATGAGAAAAGAGATTAATTTCCCCAAACTCCCTCTACCTAAACCCTGTCAAACACTCCCCCCCCCAAAAAAAAAAAAACAAAAAAACAAAAAAACAAAAAAAAACCTGGTGAAGACAGGCTGATTTTGCCACAACATGCATTTCCCATAGACACCTGCCCGCGTATACTCGGGACTTGTCCCCAACGGGTTAACAAGGAATGTTTTATATAATGGAACAAAACAACAACTTTTCCATCATTACAACCCTACACCTACATACAAGGCACATTCTGATTCAGCTGTCCACTTTGCCATATCAATTTTCCACCAATAGCATAAAGATATATATATTCCAGATGTAGACAATAATATTGGTTGGGGATTCTCACCAAAAAGAAAAGGAAAATATATGGATGCATATTTTGTTCATACATACATATATATTTTTCTGCCACAGTGACATGAAGTTGTTTGATTCATTCTACCCTTCAATGTTACTACCGATATTCTAAATTAGATGATGTCTCTGGCACTATCTCATCAAAGGCCTTGACTCTTGTCTGCCAGAATGACATGCCAGTGCTTAAAGAGATCGTATAGTTTTGGTTGAGACCTAACTCCAGGCTTCTAATATTTGTTGGTGAGATAATGAGAACCCTCTCACATGAAATATGAAAGAGCATGCAATTCCATGAGGGATTCAACATTCATTTGATGAAAACTGGTTTTGAAATGGCTGAGATATCCAAAACAGAGCAACTCTAATAAAAGGTGAAACCCACCTTTTACTAGGATCACTTTGTTTTACTTTACGTAGTACTTTTGATGTCTCAGCTATTCCAAAACCGATTTCCATCGAATAAACTTTGAATATGATTTACCTAGAGAGTCTACTGTATGTGAGATGATAGTTACAGTTCACTATTGCAAGATTCGGCAATCCAGTTTGTGGAAATGTGCAAATCATATTTCATACAAAATCATTTGATTTTTGTATAAGCATGTGAAAAATGATACAAAAGTATGTAAGGCATTGACAGTTGGATTTTTTTTTTTTGACTGGTCTCTCATCATCGGACAAATCTATCATTCAATTATTTCAAGTAGGTTCATGATGCACTATTGATAATTGTGTCTGTGTAAACAAAGAAAAGCTAAATATGTTATTGTCAACTTTCATCATCTCTTTAATACAGGAAATAGATTTTTTTTGCCAACTGGTTGCTGTTTCTTTCTTTTTTTCTGTCTGAGACCTACATCCTTCTGCCTCAAATGGATGTACTTGCAATCACAGGATACTCCATCAAGTAGTACAGTCACCATAAAGGCCATAACTCCTTTCCCTATACCCCCCCCCCCATGTGTCTAATTCAGCTAAAACTATGGCTACTTTTCTCCTTCCTTTTCTAGTTATAGATAATAATCTTGAAAAAAATTATATTGTGTACACACCCCTATTTGCATCTCACATTTCAAGGTCACATGAGCATACATGAAGTTGCACACAAGAATTTTCAGAATTTATAGTGTCAACAGGGATGACAATACAGAATGGAAAAATGCAAAAGAGTATCGGGAAGAAGGGGGGGGGGGGAATCATACAATGAGCAAGGAAAAAATGCTCAGCAGAGGGAGCAAAATTCTTAAATACAAATATTTTTTTTGAAAAAAAAAAACATAAAAATGTGGAGAGACCTTTGAACGGCAGCCAGGCAGCCAGCAGAAGGGCCGCATGAAACACAGGGCTCTGGAGGGGATTACCGAACTTGACGGCAAATGAAGTGTAACATGGGAGGCTAAATTAAACAATGATTCACTAGCAGGGCTCACACACGAGTGGGTATGACTGACCTCTGTAACCTAGAAAATCGTTTCACAAGTTTCCTCCCTCCCTCCGTTTCTCCCCCACTCCCCAACCCCCCCCCCCCCTCCCCACCCCCCTTCCCCACTCCCATTACTTGTTTTTCTTGTGCTGGTGCCCTACATAAATGTACGTGCCTACACATACCCATGTGCCGATCGAGCTCGTACAACGGGTGTAGCACGTAGGCTACATGCATCCCCTCCGGCATTAACCTGACAACAGTAACTGCTAATGCATGCTTACGAGGTGGGAGGGCAATGCGCGATAATGACAAATTTATTACAGTGTTGCACAGGGCACTATGAGGTTGCGTTGCCCGCCAAATGAAAACAAGGTGAGAGGCTCTTTAGACAGCAAATCAACAAGTTCTTTTGCATCAAGATGATCTAGAGTTTATATTCACAGGGGGCTTGATATCCATCTGTAATAGCTGTCTACATTTTCCTTTCCCTTTTTTATATTTTTGTCTTTATGGAAAATAGGAAGCAGTGGGCCTCCATATCACCAGCATGGAACAGAGATTACTGTTCACTATTGGCACAGCATGAGATCTAGAGGGAGTATGTACAGGATATCTTCTGAATTAAAATGGGCTCACACACATGGTTCACACTGCTCCCCTAGCTGCCCCATGGTTCAACTCGGTACAGTTTTGTTTGAGAGGCTTTGTTTAACTCCCTCCTTGGAGGGCCAATCGGGGGGGTAGTCACGATACTGCCAACAAGGAATGTTTCATGGGATAGAAATCTTCACAAATTTCCTGCATGCATGAACTACTGCAAAAATAACCCACATAAATATATATTTGGAGAAGTAAGATTTTTGACACCCAAAACGCAAAAGAAAAAAGAGCTGCCTAATTTACATACAAACAACAGTTTAACTGAAATTAGCCTTGTGCAAAAAGCAAAAAACAAATAAATGAACAACTAAACAACACAAACAAAGCAAAAAAAGGTGTGTGCAAGTTTCCACTTTTTTAAAGAAATATCTTTGTTGAGCCAAATGGGCAGTAGCATACCCTAGGACGAGCACATTTCTATGATTGTGTACATGGCATACCTGGCTAATTTTGTCTTTGAAGTTACAAGTACAACAGTGTGACAAAAACAATAAATATTAAGACATTCTATACATTACATATTTTTGTTTTCAAATCCTGCCGAGCAAATAGCGACGAAAGCCTAAAATATCTTGTGATCACCATCTCTGGCCATGGTATGAATGGAACCAGCCTCGGAAGGGTTAAGATCTTGTGCCTCCGCCCCCCCCCCCCACCCCGGCTGTGGCGACTGTCATGATGAATGCTATGGCAGCCAGGTGGCTCTCAGAGCTGCCTGCCATTCATCAGAGAAGAACCAGCGCCCGGACCCCAAAAAGGTGTGCACGGACCGGACAGATGAATCCTCTCCACCCCCCCCCCCCAAGCCAGCAGTCCCCCAGCAGACTTCGAAGGATGATATAACCATGTATGCAGATATCCGCACATCTGGAGAATGATGAGCAGTGGATAGCCCCTCCGTGTAGCGCATACCTTCAAAGTATATAGCACTAGGACGTACATGTACTCGGTGAAGATGACACGTTCGCCAGGTGGAAATGCCAAGCAAGAAATTTGGAAGGGTGTGGCATCTTTGAGATTCCCCTTGTCCAATTCAACGAGGAGTTTTTCAAAGGTGGCACGGGATACATCAATGTACATACATGTAGCTGGAAGTACATTGTGGTTCAACATTTAGTTCAAAATGTCTCATCAAAATCATTAATAAAACTATGTTTTCTTTCATCTGTCCCTACCTTCCATCCTTACCTCCCCACCAACACACACAAAGAAAAAACAAACAAACAAGAAAGTAATATGGCTTCACGTGAACAAAACATAAGATGAAGGACTTTTGATACAATTTATACATTGACTAGTAATAGGAGAAGGAATATACACTGAATATACATCTGAAGGGTATGGAAGCTAGAATTCTAAGATAGCATTTCAATCAGTCTAATTAAAGTGTTCCTGACAAAATAACTAAGAAAGACAAAAAGCAAGAAAGGAAGAAAACATTAAAGAAATTTATGTCCATGGGAGAACATAAAAAAAAAACCAGTCAACTACAATGTAGATCACATAATGCTGTTTATCTTAATAACTGGCTTATATTTGACTATCAACCCACAGCACATACAATGTATATATGCTCTTCTATTTTTTTGTATTTTCTGCTCAAGCTTTCCACATCGATCTCCCTAGCTAGTATCAGAATCGAACATCGGCTCGTTCATTCAGAGCACAAAGGGGCCCGGCATCGAAATTGTTTCACGAAACACTTCCTCTGTAACTTTCCCAGATGGTAACACAGCTGGTAGTTGAAGACAACATACGCAAATTAGATAGCTACAGTGTAAATATACATAGAGACACACAAAAAACTTTATTGTTTTTACAATTTTTAAAGGTATATGTCACACACTTTGAGATGCAGGTTTTAGTAGAAATATTGCCACCATTCTGCTAATAGTGTCTTCAGGGGGGCATTTCATGAAGCGTTTTTGTCAGATATTTCGTCTGACAAAATGTTAAAAGCTACTAAAATCCTTGCATCTGATTGGCTGAGAGCAAATTTGTCCGACAAGTTGTCGGACTAAAACGCTTCATGAAATGCCCCCCTGGCCTGTGTGTGTGTGTGTGTGTGTATGTGTGTGTGTGTGTATGTGTGTGTGTGTGTATGTGTGTGTGTACACTGTATTTAAAAAAAATGACAGTAATGCGATATAAAACAACTTCTTGGCATTACCTGCATGATGTACAAACTGCTTCCACATCACTGTACATGTCGTATTAATCAACCAATACGACTCAATGGCAAGTCATGACGTACTGTACATGTGTATGGTAAACTCTTCACATACCCATATACAATCTGTAAGTCTATAAACTCTGAACTGCAGCACTAAGGACCCTGTGCAAAATGTTCAGTCAGATACGATCATAAATTCTGACATGCTCCTAAAATTTGTGCCAAGGTTTCGGCTGTAGACGGTCTGAACTTCCCCAGGAAATTACCTTCCCAGCTTAACAAATCACATATGACCTATTTTCATCGCTGCTGCTACTGCCTATAGCCAATACAGCATTCAAACTTGCCTTCCTCTTTAATGGGATCTTTTCTTCAGTTTCTTTTCCTTCTGAAATCATCTCTCTCTCTCGCTCCCCCCCCCCCCATATTCCATTGTAGTTCAATATATAATAGGTGCATATGTTTATATACGTGTACATATTTAACACTGATGCATCTATACATACATGCATAGTAATACTCTGTTACTGGTGCCAATCTACTGCACAGTACTGTAAAAGTGGAAATTTTCGCGGTGTTGAAATTTTCCGCGCATTTCGCGCAACCAAGAACTAGCGCGAAAATAAAGGCACGCAAATATTTTTGCATGCCAAATGTTCCAGTATTTGATGTCTTGATTCCGCGGAATGAAAAACATGTGAAACTCTTCTTACCCGGCTGAGCGCGAAAAATTAGCTGCGCGAAAAATATCCATTTTTACAGCATGTGATGTCATACATTTTACACAAGAAAAATATTAAGTGAATGCAGCAATATTAGTAAAACATATCAGTGTAAGACGGGACAAGATTTCATTGTGATGCAAAAGTCTATTAACTCTTGCGTGTAAATATGGCTATTGAAAATAGGTCTTGTATCAATCCAAAACTGCCAAGGTCATGGCACTGGATGCTCCACTGGTGATTGGCCTATTGCCCCTCTAAAATATGAAATTAAAAAGACTAAAAAATTCAATATTTGGCCTTGTTAATTTTTCATGTCCTTCCTAGAGCCAATTACTTATGCTGTACAAAACCAAAGTGGCCTTTAAGAGAACTGGCCTTGCACAGAAATAGTCTTTGAGCCTTGCGAAACACTGGTCACGGTTGTACTTAACTTTATACTTTGCTTTTAAAATAATAGACTTCACAATTGTAGTGCTGCCCTCACCTCCTCAATTACTTAGAATGGTATGCAATACTATAGTTTGTATACTATACAATAAACTGCAATATTTCCAAGCATCAAATAAACTGATATCTACATATTTCTATCTTGGGCATGTCAAAACATACTTTGCATTTAATATAGTGCAAATGCACAAAATATGTTCTCAAGTGCCCAAGTACGCTCGACATATGACATCGCGATCTAGATCACCAGCAAAGCACAGCCATGCTCCTAAATCAAACCACAAATTTTCCCCTTACTGATTCCCCCCACCCCCCCCCCCCCCCCCCCCCCTTTTACTTTCTTGTTTGCTTGAGTCACTTTCAGCTGCCTGGGTCTTTATACATGATGGAGAGAAGGAGGGGTGCCGGAGGCGGGTAAGGGGGGATTGCATATCAATGATAGAGCCGAAAGTCATCAGTAACAGTAAAATCAGAGGACAGAATTTCCTCATATGTGTACTTTCTCGGCACCATACACTTAAATTGAGGACGAGGGGGGAGAGAGAGAAGAGAAAGAGGATGCAAAAAAAAAAAAAAAAAATGCATCATTGAATGTAGCAGAGCAACCTTGGCATTTTATTTTTAGCTGCATTCTGATGGAGTCTAAATCACTGCCTCCCGTGGTTCATTTGGACCTTAATCAGACCAAGTTCAAATTTGTAACCGCTGACATGTCCAACTGTGGCGTAGGTTGGCCACTTAATCAGCCCTATTCTATTAGTGACTCTGGCAGGCATTTTATGGGAAGCACACCGCTGGGCTCCCTTTTTAAGTATATACACAGAAGCTGCACAGAAAACACAACATATATATCTCTAGAGGATGATTTCAAATGCCACAAGCAAACGACTTCACCTGAATTAAAAGATGACCGCTATATGACATCTCTACTCCTTTTAATAAATGCACTGACAAATTTGTACATCCCCTTGTTGCAGCAATTGCTTTAGTATATATTTGGCATCGTTCCATTCTCTGCAGGCATTTACATGTTCTGGTTTATCAAGCTTTCTCACACTATTGGGAAGGTATACAGTGCGTGCACACACTATCACACATAATTATCAACCATCCCATGAAAAGTTAAATGGTTTAGAATATTTCATGTGCAGATCTCGTACATGTATCTTGAGACAGCGGTACATTGTCTGATAACCTAGCTTGCATGCATTATGATAGGGACATGACAGTTTTCGTAATGTCCTGAAATCCTCTATGATAAATGTGAACTTGTGAGTGTATACACAGCAACAATGAAAAAAAAAAAATAGGGAGAAAGAGAGAAGAGAGACTTTCAATTATTTGAAGGGATGTAAAAAACATCATGCAGTTTTTTCATTCACGGCCAAGGACATCAAGTTCCATGAGTGTGCATGACAATTATCCATTGTCAAACCCCCTGGGCTTGATACCCTCATTCATAATTAACACATTCTAAATCAAATGGAGTGGGCGGAATAATAACCGGCCTTGCTCCTCATTCAAAATGCGTATGAAAAAAATGTATGGTATATAACTGCCGACAGGGATAAAAATCTTCCATTTCCATGAAGGATGATCATGATTTATATATGGGAGCATTGTTGCTGATTGTTGTTCCTTTTCTATGAAATTGTTTCCGGATGTATGGGGGAAGCGTACTTTTGTGGTTTACCTGTTTTATGATGTTCTATTTTTATTTGTTCTTTTTTTTTCTAATTTTGAAAGGGAAAGGTATATACCATTTCATATTTCAAAGATTGACTGGCACTGTACATCTCACTGTTAAACCATTGGATGTGAGAAATAATGTCTGGGGTAAATGTGACCCGCTACAAAAAAAAGGATCCTGAAGTCGCTGGCGGGTGAGCCGAGAAAAATCAAGTTTGAAGTCAGATCATCAAAATCCGTCAAAACATTTGGATTTGACATAATTTTGTAGTCGAATGTATCTTCTATCATCTACTGAAACTTTGAAGCTAAATGATCAACGGAAACCCAAGAAAATAGCGTTTTTCTAGGCCATGATTTTCCGACTTTCAATGGAATAGAAGTGTGTCCGAGGATTTGGATTTAGCGCCGCAGCTAGACTCCGCCCCTAGCAATGAGGGAGTGATCTCATTGGTCAGTGCGTGGCATCCTGGTCAGTGATTGGTCGTGCGTAGACCGCTGGCGCTAAGCTTGAATGAACATCGCGGAGATTGCTAGGAGCGTGCCTTCTATTGTCAAATGGTGAAAACTGTCTTGCTCCCCCTCGATCATGATAGCGTCGGAAGGAAAACTTTGAAGGCGGTTTTCTCGAAACGCTGATCTCCTGAACCACTCGACATGTGCTAATAAAATCATTTATATCTCCACAATCGAGTACTTTTATGAGTAATGTTATATATGACATTAAAGTGGAAAAGTAAGGGAATAATGTCATGTCATTTTCAGAAAATTGTCCTCCCTCGACTTTCGAATCCTTTTGTTGCAGCGGGTCACAAATAGTCAGCTGACTTTTTATTTTCCTCGACAAGACATAAATGATTATGTACTAACAAATTAAAAAGTAGCACAGGGAATCCCACACAAGTGAAATTACTTTATACAAGAACACAGTACATATCAGACAAGTTCATAATATTCATTTGAATTGATAACAACAAAAAAATGCTGCATACTTATGATGCACTACCAACATCTCTATTGTTAACCTGTAGAGGACGAGTCCCGTGGATACTCGGGCAGGGGTTTATGAGAAATGCGCATTTATATTTTAGGTTAAAGCTCTGAGAAGTTGATTGGTCTTGTAAATCCACTGTATGACGCAAAACTTTAATAAACAGAGTTGTCAAGAAAATTTCACAGTTGCGTATGACATAGAAAGAAGCTCAGTCAAGATTTTTTACCTTCCTTTATTTGTTTTATTTCAATACGGTTTAAGAAAACAACAACACAAGATCAGCCTCAGAGTTGTTTTTCAGTGAGTCTGTAGATAAATCTTACTATGTAGACAGATGATATAAAGACAAACTGAATAAAACTGATTTTAAAACGATATGTTTTTAACACAGCCTTATAGGAGTTTCATTTGAAAGTGTTTTGAAATTCATACCATGTTTTAACAAACCTTACCCTGACAATGTCAGGGCAACGTAAGGAGAACAAATGCTTTGCCTCTGGCAATAAAATGGAAGAAGAGAGCAAGGGGGGGGGGGGTTGCCGTCTTTAAAACAGATACACAACGAAAGCCTTCTCCGGGTAGGTTTCCATAACAATTACTGGTCTCGATTCCAGCTCAGCGCCACATGTCACAGAGTACCAAATGTCACAATGCACCAAAGCAACCTCGCCCATATACCTTTGCAGAAATGTAATACAAAGAATTCTGTCCAAATTGATAAAAACAACATTTCAAACAAAGTATTCAAAACATATGTTTACATTGTTTGTGTCAAAAAAGTGAAAATTGTTCAAATGTACATGTACTCTTCTATAGAATTATGCACATTTAGGTAGGCAACTGTGCTTAATAGTAAACAAAACATGGCTGCAATCACTGATCTCTACAGGCGGTACATAAAGATCAGTGGTATACGATCCATGCACATGATTAGCGCATGGTGTGACATTCTGTCTGGACTATTGCACTTATGCATGTTGAGTGTATCAGCAAAACATTACTGCGAAAGCGTTTTAGCAGCCGGGTTGTCGGGACATTGTCACAGTAAAGTCAGAATAATATCGGAGTAATTACCTTTAATAGCTGACTATTGAAGGTAGAAGTTGGAAAAATTTATGGTGACAACCGCCGAGCAACATTTTGCGTGGAGTGTCTTTAACAGTCGGTGTAAAAAAAAAAGATTGTCCAGACATTGTCAGAGTAACTCTGGTTGAAAGGGCCCTGTTAAAACGGGGCTTTAGAAAGGAGGCTGTTCAACTGCTTGGGGCAATGACAGAATATAAAGCACTCTCTCTGTAGTTCGTTTCTGCGTATGGACCTGGTGTACGCTGAAGAGGAAATGACGTGAAAACGCGTAGTCGTACTAGGAAAACCCGGTGTGTGACGCACAAAATGCATGCTTGGAGCGGATGGCTTACTTTTTTAGAGGTGAGTATGTAATCCCTAAATCACTCTTTCCATTTTGCTGCAAGAATAATCTCATAAAATCGAGTCAATAGATTGCACTGATAATGCATATTTCATGAAAAGTGTGACCGACTTTCACCATTTTTGTGGTGCATAATGGAAAGTTTAAACTGATGACAATTTCAGATGCACTTGCTATTTGACCTTTTTTGTTTGGAGATTTTTTTTTTTCCCTTCTTTTTTTCCCTCCACATCTTGTAAGTTGTATGTATATATGGGACTCACAGACAAGGGAGACATGCTCTGAGTAATCGCTGCAAAGGGCGCAGCGACCTTTCGTTCAGCAGCAGGCAGTACTCGGTAACCTTGATCTTCCACAATCTGAAACTAGGCCTGACGTCAACAAACATTAAATGCAATTTTGCGTGGACTTTACAGACTTTGGCTATTAAATGATCCGAGAAACTGATCTTAATTCAGAACGGTTTTTACATGGTATTACTGAAATAAAGTCGACCTCCGGTCCAGGAATACTGAAAATACTTCTATTTACTTGGTTGTAGCAAACAAAGATAGTTATGAGTACTACTTACAAATTGGCACCTAATTTGCTATCTTTATACAAGAAAATTTTGGTGGAACACTTTGTGAGCATTTTAAATCCCTGCTCTTCTATACACAAAGTGCAACACCAGCAAATACCTATATGATATCAGTTGGCAAAAGCAACATACACTTTTTCCTACTGAACCTCAACCATGAAGCAGATTTTGTGTAAGAAAAGATGTCCTATATTCATGAACACAGGAAACACTTAAATTTAACTTGTAGTAAGTTGCAGTAAAATGTTAGACACATGCACTTTCCATGATATCAAATGGAAGCTTGCATGGTATTTGCAACAAATGAAAAAAAAGTTTGCATAAGAAATGATAGACGTTTTTCTCATACTACGTCAGTCTAAGCTCCGTATTCGGTGATCTTAATAACAAAATTGGTTTAGGCCAGAATCTTTGCAGTTAAAATACAAGTTCTTGTGGAATTTGGGTCACTGTCGTTGTTGTTTTGTTTTGTTTTGTTTTGTTTTCCTGAAGCTGCATCGTTTTTATCTTGGGCTGACATCGCTTGAAGATCTGTAAACATGTTGAGGTTGTCAACACCATGGCAGATACTGTGTCATGATCCCTCTGGTGGTTTGATGTGGGAATATCATGAACTATTCCAAATCCCAACAGAGAAAGGGGGAAAACAGTATAAGTGAAATGGTTCCAAATAACCCCAGTGTTTTTAGAGAGAGAGAGAGAGAGATAGACCAGGTTAGGAAGGAGGGGGGGGGGGGGGGGATTGAATAGCAATGAAAATGAAAGGGGTTGAATAATGACTTTAATAGAACATTGTTTGTTATGTACTGGGGCTGAGGCTTTGGAAGGAGGGAATATCTCCTGAAGCGTCCAGCATTACACAGGAGTGTCTAATTGTCCATAGCAGAAAGAACATTTCTGGGGGAGAAGAATGAGATGGAGAGGGAATATAAAACACTTTTTACAGAGATATCTTCTGATGTGGACAATGGCATGTTTTAGGTGGGTTGCAATCATCAAAAAAGACCAACCCCAGCATAAGGAAAAAAAAAAAGAAAAGAAAAAGAAGCATCAAATCTGACACAAGAAAATGCACAAATAACTATTCAAAAGTGCCTTCTGTATGGGTTTTGTTTTGTTTTGTTTTGTTTTGTTTGTTTTTTATCGGAGAACATAAAAACATTTATCAATGCCAATATGAACACAAATGTGGCCTCAGTGAACCACAAAAGAGGGGGAGGAGAAACACAAGCAAACAAAAACACACAAACAAACAAACAATTACAGGATGGGCAACATCAACATAAAACTCTGGGCTGAGACGAGATCGTTTTCCTAGATTTGCCTCCACCCACCTTGTGGCGCGGTGCCTCGGAGGATGCAATGAGAGCTTGTTGACAGGTTTTGATCACGTTGCAGGTGATCCCCGATCTACAGTACCTAGGAGCTCCTCCAACGCAGGTTCTCCCGCGATTCTTCTCTCTCCTCGTTCTTTTCCCGCTTCTCTGTTGAATGCTCGCCGCTACTCTTCGGATATCTGATGAGAAACAAAAGCAAATGATAGCAACGTGAGCATCATCGGTCACAGGAGAATGAACCTTCCCTCTCCCACTCTGAGGGGGGATGACTTTTTACCACTACCAGTAACATAGAATCCGAGCTCAAGTACATCTCTCTGATTAAAAGAATTTGCACCCCCTTGGTTTGATCAGATTGTTGCATTTGTTTTTTTCTGTTCTGAGGCTCACTTTATCGATCAGGAATCAACAACTCCTTCGCTTCCAGGTCAAAATCCTCTCCTCCCACCATTTCCAATGTTGACAGAATGTTAGCAGCAAAGGTCAATGGCACTAGGCACCAAGGAGACAGCGGATGACAAATTCCATATGAAACTTCATTTTGATCTGCCGATGAGAAGGGAAGGATGTCTTGAATCTTATTTCGTTCCCCCTCTTTTCTTTTCTTTTGTTGTTGTTGTTGTGAGCACTCAAAGCATATCACTTAATATGTGACCGGGAACGTCTGTTATTGAGGTTGTGATTGGGTGGTGGGTGGGTTGGATTCACAAGTTGTCATCATTGTTATCATCCACACATTTGACGTCGTAATGTGGAGAGGTGAGGAGGATCGGGCAAACAATGTGACATTTATGACTAGCAGAAACAACTTCTACGATCCACCAGTGTCCAATAATATCATGCTGTGGTTTATATTCATTTTTTAAATCTTTTCATTCAAAGAAATCATATTATACACAAATTAGCAAATACAACATAGATACTCAAATCAGAAATGTGACAAAAGGTAGCGAGTATACGTATGTATTCAGCTATGAGAATATGATGATGGAGCCTGTGTCCACACCCTTTTACCGAAAGTCGCATCTGCAATAGATCATTTCAGTAAAGTATTACAATTCATGGCTGATTCTTTTCCTACAGCCTGATAATGAACCACTATTAAAATAGCTAAGAATTCACCTGCTCCCTCCAATCTGAGAATGAGTCCTGAGTATACTTGGGCAGGTGTCTATGGGAAATGCATGTTGTAGCAAAATCAGTCCGTCTTCAACGGGTTAAGTTCTGTACAGTAGGTTGGAATTCACTCTGTTATTGCTAGGCAGGGCAAACTTCTAGCAAACTTTGTGGTCATTAAAGGTAACATTTGTGAACAAAGCATGCATGGAATTTGAAAACATATATATATTGAAACAGTCTAATGTTTCTGTTCATGCAATACAACCTGCAAAGAGAAATATGAATATGGTTCACTTTATATGGGAGCATTGTTGCTGATTGTTGTTCCTTTTCTATGAAATTGTTTCCGGATGTATGGGGGAAGCGTACTTTTGTGGTTTACCTGTTTTATGATGTTCTATTTTTATTTGTTCTTTTTTTTTCTAATTTTGAAAGGGAAAGGTATATACCATTTCATATTTCAAAGATTGACTGGCACTGTACATCTCACTGTTAAAACCATTGGATGTGAGAAATAATGTCTGGGGTAAATGTGACCCGCTACAAAAAAAAGGATCCTAAAGTCGCTGGCGGGTGAGCCGAGAAAAATCAAGTTTGAAGTCAGATCATCAAAATCCGTCAAAACATTTGGATTTGACATAATTTTGTAGTCGAATGTATCTCTATCATCTACTGAAACTTTGAAGCTAAATGATCAACGGAAACCAAGAAAATAGCGTTTTTCTAGGCCATGATTTTCCGACTTTCAACGGAATAGAAGTGTGTCCGAGGATTTGGATTTAGCGCCGCAGCTAGACTCCGCCCCTAGCAACGAGGGAGTGATCTCATTGGTCAGTGCGTGGCATCCTGGTCAGTGATTGGTCGTGCGTAGACCGCTGGCGCTAAGCTTGAATGAACATCGCAGAGATTGCTAGGAGCCTACCTTCTATTGTCAAATGGTGAAAACTGTCTTGCTCCCCTCGATCATGATAGCGTCGGAAGGAAAACTTTGAAGGCGGTTTTCTCGAAACGCTGATCTCCTGAACCACTCGACATGTGCTAATAAAATCATTTATATCTCCACAATCGAGTACTTTTATGAGCAATGTTATATATGACATTAAAGTGGAAAAGTAAGGAATAATGTCATGTCATTTTCAGAAAATTGTCCTCCCTCGACTTTCGAATCCTTTTGTTGCAGCGGGTCACAAATAGTCAGCTGACTTTTTATTTTCCTCGACAAGACATAAATGATTATGTACTAACAAATTAAAAAGTAGCACAGGAATCCCACACAAGTGAAATTACTTTATACAAGAACACAGTACATATCAGACAAGTTCATAATATTCATTTGAATTGATAACAACAAAAAAATGCTGCATACTTATGATGCACTACCAACATCTCTATTATTAACCCGTAGAGGACGAGTCCCGTGGATACTCGGGCAGGGGTTTACGAGAAATGCGCATTTATATTTTAGGTTAAAGCTCTGAGAAGTTGATTGGTCTTGTAAATCCACTGTATGACGCAAAACTTTAATAAACAGAGTTGTCAAGAAAATTTCACAGTTGCGTATGACATAGAAAGAAGCTCAGTCAAGATTTTTTACCTTCCTTTATTTGTTTTATTTCAATACGGTTTAAGAAAACAACAACACAAGATCAGCCTCAGAGTTGTTTTTCAGTGAGTCTGTAGATAAATCTTACTATGTAGACAGATGATATAAAGACAAACTGAATAAAACTGATTTTAAAACGATATGTTTTTAACACAGCCTTATAGGAGTTTCATTTGAAAGTGTTTTGAAATTCATACCATGTTTTAACAAACCTTACCCTGATAATGTCAGGGCAACGTAAGGAGAACAAATGCTTTGCCTCTGGCAATAAAATGGAAGAAGAGAGCAAGGGGGGGGGGGGTTGCCGTCTTTAAAACAGATACACAACGAAAGCCTTCTCCGGGTAGGTTTCCATAACAATTACTGGTCTCGATTCCAGCTCAGCGCCACATGTCACAGAGTACCAAATGTCACAATGCACCAAAGCAACCTCGCCCATATACCTTTGCAGAAATGTAATACAAAGAATTCTGTCCAAATTGATAAAAACAACATTTCAAACAAAGTATTCAAAACATATGTTTACATTGTTTGTGTCAAAAAAGTGAAAATTGTTCAAATGTACATGTACTCTTCTATAGAATTATGCACATTTAGGTAGGCAACTGTGCTTAATAGTAAACAAAACATGGCTGCAATCACTGATCTCTACAGGCGGTACATAGAGATCAGTGGTATACGATCCATGCACATGATTAGCGCATGGTGTGACATTTTGTCTGGACTATTGCACTTATGCATGTTGAGTGTATCAGCAAAACATTACTGCGAAAGCGTTTTAGCAGCCGGGATGTCGGGACATTGTCACAGTAAAGTCAGAATAATATCGGAGTAATTACCTTTAATAG
This sequence comes from Diadema antillarum, assembly GCF_040938485.1. NCBI lineage: Eukaryota > Metazoa > Echinodermata > Echinoidea > Diadematoida > Diadematidae > Diadema > Diadema antillarum. Next base: position 133,368 of record NW_027271120.1, read on the forward strand.
CTGACTATTGAAGGTAGAAGTTGGAAAAATTTATGGTGACAACCGCCAAGCAACATTTTGCGTGGAGTGTCTTTAACAGTCGGTGTAAAAAAAAAAGATTGTCCAGACATTGTCAGAGTAACTCTGGTTGAAAGGGCCCTGTTAAAACGGGGCTTTAGAAAGGAGGCTGTTCAACTGCTTGGGGCAATGACAGAATATAAAGCACTCTCTCTGTAGTTCGTTTCTGCGTATGGACCTGGTGTACGCTGAAGAGGAAATGACGTGAAAACGCGTAGTCGTACTAGGAAAACCCGGTGTGTGACGCACAAAATGCATGCTTGGAGCGGATGGCTTACTTTTTTAGAGGTGAGTATGTAATCCCTAAATCACTCTTTCCATTTTGCTGCAAGAATAATCTCATAAAATCGAGTCAATAGATTGCACTGATAATGCATATTTCATGAAAAGTGTGACCGACTTTCACCATTTTTGTGGTGCATAATGGAAAGTTTAAACTGATGACAATTTCAGATGCACTTGCTATTTGACCTTTTTTGTTTGGAGATTTTTTTTTTCCCTTCTTTTTTTCCCTCCACATCTTGTAAGTTGTATGTATATATGGGACTCACAGACAAGGGAGACATGCTCTGAGTAATCGCTGCAAAGGGCGCAGCGACCTTTCGTTCAGCAGCAGGCAGTACTCGGTAACCTTGATCTTCCACAATCTGAAACTAGGCCTGACGTCAACAAACATTAAATGCAATTTTGCGTGGACTTTACAGACTTTGGCTATTAAATGATCCGAGAAACTGATCTTAATTCAGAACGGTTTTTACATGGTATTACTGAAATAAAGTCGACCTCCGGTCCAGGAATACTGAAAATACTTCTATTTACTTGGTTGTAGCAAACAAAGATAGTTATGAGTACTACTTACAAATTGGCACCTAATTTGCTATCTTTATACAAGAAAATTTTGGTGGAACACTTTGTGAGCATTTTAAATCCCTGCTCTTCTATACACAAAGTGCAACACCAGCAAATACCTATATGATATCAGTTGGCAAAAGCAACATACACTTTTTCCTACTGAACCTCAACCATGAAGCAGATTTTGTGTAAGAAAAGATGTCCTATATTCATGAACACAGGAAACACTTAAATTTAACTTGTAGTAAGTTGCAGTAAAATGTTAGACACATGCACTTTCCATGATATCAAATGGAAGCTTGCATGGTATTTGCAACAAATGAAAAAAAAGTTTGCATAAGAAATGATAGACGTTTTTCTCATACTACGTCAGTCTAAGCTCCGTATTCGGTGATCTTAATAACAAAATTGGTTTAGGCCAGAATCTTTGCAGTTAAAATACAAGTTCTTGTGGAATTTGGGTCACTGTCGTTGTTGTTTTGTTTTGTTTTGTTTTGTTTTCCTGAAGCTGCATCGTTTTTATCTTGGGCTGACATCGCTTGAAGATCTGTAAACATGTTGAGGTTGTCAACACCATGGCAGATACTGTGTCATGATCCCTCTGGTGGTTTGATGTGGGAATATCATGAACTATTCCAAATCCCAACAGAGAAAGGGGGAAAACAGTATAAGTGAAATGGTTCCAAATAACCCCAGTGTTTTTAGAGAGAGAGAGAGAGAGATAGACCAGGTTAGGAAGGAGGGGGGGGGGGGGGGGGGGATTGAATAGCAATGAAAATGAAAGGGGTTGAATAATGACTTTAATAGAACATTGTTTGTTATGTACTGGGGCTGAGGCTTTGGAAGGAGGGAATATCTCCTGAAGCGTCCAGCATTACACAGGAGTGTCTAATTGTCCATAGCAGAAAGAACATTTCTGGGGGAGAAGAATGAGATGGAGAGGGAATATAAAACACTTTTTACAGAGATATCTTCTGATGTGGACAATGGCATGTTTTAGGTGGGTTGCAATCATCAAAAAAGACCAACCCCAGCATAAGGAAAAAAAAAAAGAAAAGAAAAAGAAGCATCAAATCTGACACAAGAAAATGCACAAATAACTATTCAAAAGTGCCTTCTGTATGGGTTTTGTTTTGTTTTGTTTTGTTTTGTTTGTTTTTTATCGGAGAACATAAAAACATTTATCAATGCCAATATGAACACAAATGTGGCCTCAGTGAACCACAAAAGAGGGGGAGGAGAAACACAAGCAAACAAAAACACACAAACAAACAAACAATTACAGGATGGGCAACATCAACATAAAACTCTGGGCTGAGACGAGATCGTTTTCCTAGATTTGCCTCCACCCACCTTGTGGCGCGGTGCCTCGGAGGATGCAATGAGAGCTTGTTGACAGGTTTTGATCACGTTGCAGGTGATCCCCGATCTACAGTACCTAGGAGCTCCTCCAACGCAGGTTCTCCCGCGATTCTTCTCTCTCCTCGTTCTTTTCCCGCTTCTCTGTTGAATGCTCGCCGCTACTCTTCGGATATCTGATGAGAAACAAAAGCAAATGATAGCAACGTGAGCATCATCGGTCACAGGAGAATGAACCTTCCCTCTCCCACTCTGAGGGGGGATGACTTTTTACCACTACCAGTAACATAGAATCCGAGCTCAAGTACATCTCTCTGATTAAAAGAATTTGCACCCCCTTGGTTTGATCAGATTGTTGCATTTGTTTTTTTCTGTTCTGAGGCTCACTTTATCGATCAGGAATCAACAACTCCTTCGCTTCCAGGTCAAAATCCTCTCCTCCCACCATTTCCAATGTTGACAGAATGTTAGCAGCAAAGGTCAATGGCACTAGGCACCAAGGAGACAGCGGATGACAAATTCCATATGAAACTTCATTTTGATCTGCCGATGAGAAGGGAAGGATGTCTTGAATCTTATTTCGTTCCCCCTCTTTTCTTTTCTTTTGTTGTTGTTGTTGTGAGCACTCAAAGCATATCACTTAATATGTGACCGGGAACGTCTGTTATTGAGGTTGTGATTGGGTGGTGGGTGGGTTGGATTCACAAGTTGTCATCATTGTTATCATCCACACATTTGACGTCGTAATGTGGAGAGGTGAGGAGGATCGGGCAAACAATGTGACATTTATGACTAGCAGAAACAACTTCTACGATCCACCAGTGTCCAATAATATCATGCTGTGGTTTATATTCATTTTTTAAATCTTTTCATTCAAAGAAATCATATTATACACAAATTAGCAAATACAACATAGATACTCAAATCAGAAATGTGACAAAAGGTAGCGAGTATACGTATGTATTCAGCTATGAGAATATGATGATGGAGCCTGTGTCCACACCCTTTTACCGAAAGTCGCATCTGCAATAGATCATTTCAGTAAAGTATTACAATTCATGGCTGATTCTTTTCCTACAGCCTGATAATGAACCACTATTAAAATAGCTAAGAATTCACCTGCTCCCTCCAATCTGAGAATGAGTCCTGAGTATACTTGGGCAGGTGTCTATGGGAAATGCATGTTGTAGCAAAATCAGTCCGTCTTCAACGGGTTAAGTTCTGTACAGTAGGTTGGAATTCACTCTGTTATTGCTAGGCAGGGCAAACTTCTAGCAAACTTTGTGGTCATTAAAGGTAACATTTGTGAACAAAGCATGCATGGAATTTGAAAACATATATATATTGAAACAGTCTAATGTTTCTGTTCATGCAATACAACCTGCAAAGAGAAATATGAATATGGTTCACTTGAGTTCAACAGTGTGCATTCATTGTCTCTTGCAGTACACAAGTCACAGTTCATTCAACCACATTCAAACAATTTCATGAAAACACTACTGACATTCTGTCATAACAAATCAGAAATGCAGATGAGGAAATTCAATCTCATTTTCTTTGGCATCATCAAGAATTGCTTGAATCTCAATGACCAACATGCTTCCGCTGCATGTAATATGGGAATATTTGAGCTTTACAACCGATTCCGCAAGGTTCAAAGCACAGTCAGCGTGATATCAAGTCATTTCTAATCTAGCCTGGTTGATAAACTTCTGGCTATGGCATGATAAGGTATAGCCTGCGTCCTTTGCATGCGCTGTCTTCTGTTAACAAATAATTAAAGCCAGACTGGCTCCAAAATTCAGGCCAGTACTTCATCTACATGCGAATACGTTGATATGTGGCTCCAATATTTGAAACAGGTTCACAGTATTACACTCTCGATATTTTTACTGATATAAGAAAGATGCTACACAAAGACAAGACTACTAGTAACTTTCTGTGAGATGCAAAGGATTGAATGTGCTGTTTAGAGGTGGTACTTGTACATCTCATTGGCCTGCAGCCGAGGTGGTGACACGGCAGCAACCCACTGGCGACCATGCAGAGATTTTCTGCGCCTGAGGAGACATCTCTGAGAAGTCACCGCGACCTCCGAAGACATCAGGGCAATGTCCCTGCGACTTTTGGGCGAATATCAAAGGCTCCATCTTGTTCACCCAGGAGTCCCCTTCTTGATTCTATGAGCGCAAGGTATTTTTAAATGGTCATTCAAGTCACATGAGTTGCCATGACCGATCAGTTGCAGCAGATATCTCCTCCAGTGAGGTAGGTCCACTCGTTCGTATCTTTAGTAAATTCAGGTGAAGGATAATTTCTGGAAGGTTTACATTTGTGGCTGGGACTCAGTCAAGATTTTAGTCAAGATAGTCGCTTGAAGCTCTGATGTCTAGAAGAGAAGATCTGCGTAGAGCGTTCTTCTGCACCTGCAGATTGCGGGTTAGGCGAGCTTGTATGTTGGCAGCACGTATAGTGCTACAGTGTATGTTCCTTTTGCAAATGGGATGTGTCAAATGCATGCCATATCATTCAATCCACAAGCTTTTGGTAAAATTATGGTTACCATGGCAACGCATTGTCCGACAAACACAAAAAACATATCTTGCACATCTATACCTCAATATCATCATTTACCCTAAGTTTCATTTAAATTGCTTCAAAACTGTAGGAGGAGTTCGCGACGCAAGATTTTGCAACAGACCTACCGACCAATCGACCAACATCGCGGTGATTCCTCTATACCCCCTTCATACTATGTGTGCGGAGGTATAATAAATGCACCCTACAGTGTTAACCTGAGGTCACTAAACCCAAGATGAGGCGACCCCACTTTAGCAGGATGATGTTGCTGTTATAGATGGCTTTCATGAAGGTGTCCTTTACAAGAAAACAAACTCTAGCAAACCAAAATAACTGTGGGATGAAATCTATTCAAAATATTTAAACTGAACGTTCTGGAACAGAGAATGAGTCTTCTTTCGGAATGATCCCTATCGACAACTTTCCGGGCATTCACATGTACCGAGTTTGCTTAATATGAAACAATTTTGAAATCAAGCAACTCAAGTCAAGTTTGTAATTACGCAAATTTGCGTGTGAATGGAAACTGGAATTGCGGAGAGTGATTTGAAACTAAATCACAATTAAGTGTGAAATCACGGTCCAGAGGTGTTTTTCAATCACGTTTCACCAGAATTAAGCAACGAAACTAGCGTGTGAACGTGATTGGCCTCCAATCAAGTTTTGGGGGACAGAGCTTAAGTGACCCCTCAAACGCTTCCCTAGAAAACCTGCACTACTACACAGGCTACTCATACAAGAGTGATTGACAGGTACTTGGAAAGAAGCCACGCCTCCCCTCCTTACTTTGAAACTCAAAACCGCGGAATCCATGAAGCTTCTTCCTGCATGTGAACAGACGGAGATTTGAAAGTCAATTGCAAACAAGTGTGTAATCAAGTCTGTAACTAAGCAACTCAGTACATGTGAAAAGGTCCTTTGATATTTGTATACTAAAACAATTAGTAACCCAAAAAGTCTTGAAAGGAATTGGAATGTGTAACTAATGGAGAGAAATGTAAACTCCAAAAAAATTGGTCTAGTTTGACGAGTTTGAGGAATCATCAGGGAATTGTCTGTATTCTGGTTTCATATGAAGCATTTTTGTTGTTGTTGTTGTTGTTGTTGAAGGTTTCAAGGAAAATATTGAGTGTGAATATGGTCGTAATCCGATATCTAATGCCATAGTAAATTAAGATGTAGTGGACAGACAGTGACCTACGCAATCTTACAATACTTCCTTTGTGAGGAAGCCCTACAAGTGCTATGGCACATAAATATTCCATCCAACGGAAGTTAATCATGGTCAACATTTTTATGAACAGCAAGTTGCTCAACAAAGTGGAAATGATAACTGTTTGTGAGAGGAACTAGACTGCCAATACATGAACTGAGAATCAGCATTACTGGCCACACTGTTTGTGTATATCACATTATACAATGTAGTTCCTGCATTATCTGTTATGGCAATAGTTAAACAGAAATGCAGGAACAAATGTGATACCCACCAAAATGGGCAGAAATGACAATGGGGAAGAAACAAAGCACAAAGGCAAAACTGAAAGATGTATGAAATGAGCAATCATGCAAAAGTATTGACCTACAAGTACATAGGACATCGATTTGGTTGATGTTGTATGACAGTACATAATATGGAGAAGTGGATCAATTTAAGGTTAAAGTTTTATTAAATCTGCAAATTTCTGTTTTCCAATTTTAGTGGTGATAGGGATCATGAACAATATATATGCCCCTTCACAGAGCAGGCATTGATCCAAAGTAGCATCCATGCCCTGAAATGTAAATGTTTGGCACTCTATTTTATAGCCTATTCAAAACACTGCCAATATGGACTCAAAAACATCAAAATGATGGTGCAGCTGAGAGTACTGATGTCACAAAAATTTTGTGACATCAGTACTCTTAATGACAACTACTCTTACTCTTACTCTTTGTGACATCTGTACTCTTAATCAGTACAGTTAATGTGTGAAGAAGCTTACTGTTTGGTTCAAACATGACAACACAGCACTGCATTCATTTAAAATTTTGGCTTGGTTTTACCATGGACCTACAACATAGGTCCATGGTTTTACTATTGAGTTTTCTTGGTGTTTTTGTTTGTTTTCCAATGTGCCATATTGTCAATATATTGTAGTTCTTTTTTGCTCCCCCCCCCCCAAAAAAAAAAAAAAAAATATTATCCATGAAGAAAACAACAAACAAATACCATAAGCATTAGTTTGATTAACCTTGAATCTGGTGGAACAAGTTTCACTTTGTCTCGGAGGATAAGTTAGAAAATGACAACTATACACTTGCCACAGTTGAATGTTTCAAACGAAAGTTTAAAAGCACACACAGTGTCATTTCTCTTAATGCAGAGAGCTAATAGGTACCAGCAATAGATGGAAGATACGCCTAATTGTCAGAAGTGCTGAGACACATGGCACCATCATGTGGTTCACGCATTATGAAACCGGCATAATGGAACTGGGTGCCTGTTTCATATTGGAGGTTGGCAATCAGGCCTCACGCTCCTAATTCAACTCGCGCATTGCCTACCGGGAAGGCAGTACAAAGATGAGGTAATGTTATTTTTTACCAAAAAAATCATTAAAAATCAGTCAAGTGGAAAATTGCCACTTTTGGTAGTGTTTGACATTGCTTGAGGACAGGAGCTTCTGCAGGTTATGAAGAAGTTGAATGAATCAGGGTTTTTGTATTTTTAATGATTTTTTATTGATGTATGAGGTAATTTGCTATTTTTATCATTTTTGAGAGTGACTGGATGACTAGTCTCATATGGAGGCTCTTAACTTTTTTTAGAGCTGGACAACATCCCAAAATATGTTGTTTGCTTGAAAGCAGAGAAAATCTCCCTTCATCTACTTCAATTTAAAAAAATTCTACGATTCGATTGATTTTTGATGATTCATGGAATATGCTGCATTTAACACAGGTTTATATGGGAGCCCGGAAAAGGAGCGTGAGGCCTATACTGTGAGACTGGTAGGCAGTGGGCATGAGAGTCGTCTGCTAGAATGCGATGTTCTCGCCAGCAAACGGCGTGCAGAGTGTACGGGAAGGTTACCGGGGTTACTGCCATGGTACCTGCTAGCTTACATTCGGAAATATTCTTTAAGGGGTAAGTCAGACCACTAGTAGACAAGTGTAGTCCTCTTTCTAAGGTAGCCCTTGCCCTCAACTCTTACCATAGAACTAAAGTTGAATCCATTGCCGACCCAAAGTTAGATTTCAGCCCCAAATCAGATTCTAACCCCAAATTTAACCCTAACATTAGCTTTTAAAACCCTTACCCTAACCCTAACCCAAACCCAAACCCTAACCCAACTCTAACCATAGCCCTAAAGTTGAATCCATTGCCGACCCAAAGTTAGATTTCAGCCCCAAATCAGATTCTAACCCCAAATTTAACCCTAGCTGTTAAAACCCTTACCCTAAAACCCTATTAACCCTAACCCTGTACTAACCCTAACCCTAACCTAACCCTAACCCTAACTAACCCTAACCCTAACTAACCCTAACTAGCCCTAACTAGCCCTAACCCAAACCCTAACCCTAACCTAACCCTAACCCTAACCCTAATCCAAACCATAGCCCTAAATGCTGACCCAAAGTAAGATTTCAGCCCAAAATCAGATTCTAACCCCAAATTTGACCCTAGCTGCCTAGTAATATGAACAAGGCTCAAATTTAACCCAGTCTAAGCTAGTGTAGAACTCTAGTCTAAAGTTAGACCGAGTAACTTACGCCCTAGCCTTCACCCTGCCTAGCTTCCCCTCGTCCTAACTGTGGGCCTATATCCTTAAGTTTACTTGTACACCTCAAAACTAGCACCCAGTGACAGTGTAACTGTATTGTTTTCACTTTTACTGTGAAAATGGAGAGTTATGTGTGTAAAAACTGTGATGGACGTGCTTGGTCCCATGCAGACAGTGGTTTTTTGTGTTGGAAGTTTCCTTGCTATACGAATTCATGTTCACGCACCAGCCATGTGCCATTTATTCACCACTCATGGTCTACACATTCACTCCATTGCATTTCATTCTAACAACGAACTCAGCATCATTCTCTCAGAAAAATGTAGCAGGAATATCAGTTTTCAAAGTGTCATAGTCATTTACTGACATTTAATGAATAATATATCTGTGTTGCAGGTTGTCATACACAATATTCTGGTCCTGGATCTGAGGGAGCCAGCAGGTTTGTTCATGAACGTTTTTATACAACAGTGTTTGTTTCTTTCTTTCTTTCTTTCTTTCTTTCTTTCTTTCTTTCTTTCTTTCTTTCTTTCTTTGTTGTTGTTTTTTGAGGGGGGGGGGGGGGTGTTTTATGGCGACAAGCAAGAAGATTTGGATATGAATGCGGAAGGGTGGAGCAAACATTATTCCAAACAGTTAGAAATTAAGATGGACAAGAGTGCGGGTGATGATCCAGTGGTATGCTGGCTTTTTACAGGCCGAGTCAATAAGGCTGTGACCATGTACAGTGTAAATGTGTTGGAATAATAATACTGGAGAACAGTGAATAAAGAACACTTGCATTCTGACTCCAGATCAAAGCAGTCAAGCATCTCACTAACCCCACAAAACATAAAATGTATAAACCTGTACTCATGCTCTCTGTTGTTGCCCTTATGTAGGGCCATTCTGTAGGCATGTCCTGGAACCCCCCCCCCCCACATTTCCCATCCTATCTTATTCTATCCTTCATATTCTAACCTCTGTGAACTCTAATCCCTACCTTATATCGAGTTTTACAGTGATATATATTTTAAAAGTACATCATAGTATATTTATGGCCTGGTGGTGGGCTCAAATGCTCCATGGAACAGTGAAATTGAACTTCCCTTTCTTGCTCATTGAACTTAAATATTTACCTTGATATAATATGAATAATTATTTTGATATTTTGGGAGGTTTTCAGGGTATCCAGCATTTAAACCTTCAAATTGGACTGAATGAATGTCATTGAATTATTGTCTATTTGGGCCCTACATCCAATTTCACCGAACCCAAGGTATAATGCCAGCAAGGGTGCATTGATTGGATTTCAGTACATGGTGCATTGTAGTTTGATGGGGTCCACTCTGCTGAAAACAAGCATGAAATGTAGAAAGTTTTATATCGTTGTAGTCGGAATTAATATCTCTACAAGATGAAAGCGTTCAAAAAGTGTTTGGAAGCACTTGACTGCTCTATAGGCCTCACGCTCCTAATTCAACTCGCGCATTGCCTACCGGGAAGGCAGTACAAAGATGAGGTAATGTTATTTTTTACCAAAAAAATCATTAAAAATCAGTCAAGTGGAAAATTGCCACTTTTGGTAGTGTTTGACATTGCTTGAGGACAGGAGCTTCTGCAGGTTATGAAGAAGTTGAATGAATCAGGGTTTTTGTATTTTTAATGATTTTTTATTGATGTATGAGGTAATTTGCTATTTTTATCATTTTTGAGAGTGACTGGATGACTAGTCTCATATGGAGGCTCTTAACTTTTTTTAGAGCTGGACAACATCCCAAAATATGTTGTTTGCTTGAAAGCAGAGAAAATCTCCCTTCATCTACTTCAATTTAAAAAAATTCTACGATTCGATTGATTTTTGATGATTCATGGAATATGCTGCATTTAACACAGGTTTATATGGGAGCCCGGAAAAGGAGCGTGAGGCCTATACTGTGAGACTGGTAGGCAGTGGGCATGAGAGTCGTCTGCTAGAATGCGATGTTCTCGCCAGCAAACGGCGTGCAGAGTGTACGGGAAGGTTACCGGGGTTACTGCCATGGTACCTGCTAGCTTACATTCGGAAATATTCTTTAAGGGGTAAGTCAGACCACTAGTAGACAAGTGTAGTCCTCTTTCTAAGGTAGCCCTTGCCCTCAACTCTTACCATAGAACTAAAGTTGAATCCATTGCCGACCCAAAGTTAGATTTCAGCCCCAAATCAGATTCTAACCCCAAATTTAACCCTAACATTAGCTTTTAAAACCCTTACCCTAACCCTAACCCAAACCCAAACCCTAACCCAACTCTAACCATAGCCCTAAAGTTGAATCCATTGCCGACCCAAAGTTAGATTTCAGCCCCAAATCAGATTCTAACCCCAAATTTAACCCTAGCTGTTAAAACCCTTACCCTAAAACCCTATTAACCCTAACCCTGTACTAACCCTAACCCTAACCTAACCCTAACCCTAACTAACCCTAACCCTAACTAACCCTAACTAGCCCTAACTAGCCCTAACCCAAACCCTAACCCTAACCTAACCCTAACCCTAACCCTAATCCAAACCATAGCCCTAAATGCTGACCCAAAGTAAGATTTCAGCCCAAAATCAGATTCTAACCCCAAATTTGACCCTAGCTGCCTAGTAATATGAACAAGGCTCAAATTTAACCCAGTCTAAGCTAGTGTAGAACTCTAGTCTAAAGTTAGACCGAGTAACTTACGCCCTAGCCTTCACCCTGCCTAGCTTCCCCTCGTCCTAACTGTGGGCCTATATCCTTAAGTTTACTTGTACACCTCAAAACTAGCACCCAGTGACAGTGTAACTGTATTGTTTTCACTTTTACTGTGAAAATGGAGAGTTATGTGTGTAAAAACTGTGATGGACGTGCTTGGTCCCATGCAGACAGTGGTTTTTTGTGTTGGAAGTTTCCTTGCTGTACGAATTCATGTTCACGCACCAGCCATGTGCCATTTATTCACCACTCATGGTCTACACATTCACTCCATTGCATTTCATTCTAACAACGAACTCAGCATCATTCTCTCAGAAAAATGTAGCAGGAATATCAGTTTTCAAAGTGTCATAGTCATTTACTGACATTTAATGAATAATATATCTGTGTTGCAGGTTGTCATACACAATATTCTGGTCCTGGATCTGAGGGAGCCAGCAGGTTTGTTCATGAACGTTTTTATACAACAGTGTTTGTTTCTTTCTTTCTTTCTTTCTTTCTTTCTTTCTTTCTTTCTTTCTTTCTTTCTTTCTTTGTTGTTGTTTTTTGAGGGGGGGGGGGTGTTTTATGGCGACAAGCAAGAAGATTTGGATATGAATGCGGAAGGGTGGAGCAAACATTATTCCAAACAGTTAGAAATTAAGATGGACAAGAGTGCGGGTGATGATCCAGTGGTATGCTGGCTTTTTACAGGCCGAGTCAATAAGGCTGTGACCATGTACAGTGTAAATGTGTTGGAATAATAATACTGGAGAACAGTGAATAAAGAACACTTGCATTCTGACTCCAGATCAAAGCAGTCAAGCATCTCACTAACCCCACAAAACATAAAATGTATAAACCTGTACTCATGCTCTCTGTTGTTGCCCTTATGTAGGGCCATTCTGTAGGCATGTCCTGGAACCCCCCCCCCCCCCACATTTCCCATCCTATCTTATTCTATCCTTCATATTCTAACCTCTGTGAACTCTAATCCCTACCTTATATCGAGTTTTACAGTGATATATATTTTAAAAGTACATCATAGTATATTTATGGCCTGGTGGTGGGCTCAAATGCTCCATGGAACAGTGAAATTGAACTTCCCTTTCTTGCTCATTGAACTTAAATATTTACCTTGATATAATATGAATAATTATTTTGATATTTTGGGAGGTTTTCAGGGTATCCAGCATTTAAACCTTCAAATTGGACTGAATGAATGTCATTGAATTATTGTCTATTTGGGCCCTACATCCAATTTCACCGAACCCAAGGTATAATGCCAGCAAGGGTGCATTGATTGGATTTCAGTACATGGTGCATTGTAGTTTGATGGGGTCCACTCTGCTGAAAACAAGCATGAAATGTAGAAAGTTTTATATCGTTGTAGTCGGAATTAATATCTCTACAAGATGAAAGCGTTCAAAAAGTGTTTGGAAGCACTTGACTGCTCTATAGGCCTCACGCTCCTAATTCAACTCGCGCATTGCCTACCGGGAAGGCAGTACAAAGATGAGGTAATGTTATTTTTTACCAAAAAAATCATTAAAAATCAGTCAAGTGGAAAATTGCCACTTTTGGTAGTGTTTGACATTGCTTGAGGACAGGAGCTTCTGCAGGTTATGAAGAAGTTGAATGAATCAGGGTTTTTGTATTTTTAATGATTTTTTATTGATGTATGAGGTAATTTGCTATTTTTATCATTTTTGAGAGTGACTGGATGACTAGTCTCATATGGAGGCTCTTAACTTTTTTTAGAGCTGGACAACATCCCAAAATATGTTGTTTGCTTGAAAGCAGAGAAAATCTCCCTTCATCTACTTCAATTTAAAAAAATTCTACGATTCGATTGATTTTTGATGATTCATGGAATATGCTGCATTTAACACAGGTTTATATGGGAGCCCGGAAAAGGAGCGTGAGGCCTATACTGTGAGACTGGTAGGCAGTGGGCATGAGAGTCGTCTGCTAGAATGCGATGTTCTCGCCAGCAAACGGCGTGCAGAGTGTACGGGAAGGTTACCGGGGTTACTGCCATGGTACCTGCTAGCTTACATTCGGAAATATTCTTTAAGGGGTAAGTCAGACCACTAGTAGACAAGTGTAGTCCTCTTTCTAAGGTAGCCCTTGCCCTCAACTCTTACCATAGAACTAAAGTTGAATCCATTGCCGACCCAAAGTTAGATTTCAGCCCCAAATCAGATTCTAACCCCAAATTTAACCCTAACATTAGCTTTTAAAACCCTTACCCTAACCCTAACCCAAACCCAAACCCTAACCCAACTCTAACCATAGCCCTAAAGTTGAATCCATTGCCGACCCAAAGTTAGATTTCAGCCCCAAATCAGATTCTAACCCCAAATTTAACCCTAGCTGTTAAAACCCTTACCCTAAAACCCTATTAACCCTAACCCTGTACTAACCCTAACCCTAACCTAACCCTAACCCTAACTAACCCTAACCCTAACTAACCCTAACTAGCCCTAACTAGCCCTAACCCAAACCCTAACCCTAACCTAACCCTAACCCTAATCCAAACCATAGCCCTAAATGCTGACCCAAAGTAAGATTTCAGCCCAAAATCAGATTCTAACCCCAAATTTGACCCTAGCTGCCTAGTAATATGAACAAGGCTCAAATTTAACCCAGTCTAAGCTAGTGTAGAACTCTAGTCTAAAGTTAGACCGAGTAACTTACGCCCTAGCCTTCACCCTGCCTAGCTTCCCCTCGTCCTAACTGTGGGCCTATATCCTTAAGTTTACTTGTACACCTCAAAACTAGCACCCAGTGACAGTGTAACTGTATTGTTTTCACTTTTACTGTGAAAATGGAGAGTTATGTGTGTAAAAACTGTGATGGACGTGCTTGGTCCCATGCAGACAGTGGTTTTTTGTGTTGGAAGTTTCCTTGCTGTACGAATTCATGTTCACGCACCAGCCATGTGCCATTTATTCACCACTCATGGTCTACACATTCACTCCATTGCATTTCATTCTAACAACGAACTCAGCATCATTCTCTCAGAAAAATGTAGCAGGAATATCAGTTTTCAAAGTGTCATAGTCATTTACTGACATTTAATGAATAATATATCTGTGTTGCAGGTTGTCATACACAATATTCTGGTCCTGGATCTGAGGGAGCCAGCAGGTTTGTTCATGAACGTTTTTATACAACAGTGTTTGTTTCTTTCTTTCTTTCTTTCTTTCTTTCTTTCTTTCTTTCTTTCTTTCTTTCTTTCTTTGTTGTTGTTTTTTGAGGGGGGGGGGGGGTGTTTTATGGCGACAAGCAAGAAGATTTGGATATGAATGCGGAAGGGTGGAGCAAACATTATTCCAAACAGTTAGAAATTAAGATGGACAAGAGTGCGGGTGATGATCCAGTGGTATGCTGGCTTTTTACAGGCCGAGTCAATAAGGCTGTGACCATGTACAGTGTAAATGTGTTGGAATAATAATACTGGAGAACAGTGAATAAAGAACACTTGCATTCTGACTCCAGATCAAAGCAGTCAAGCATCTCACTAACCCCACAAAACATAAAATGTATAAACCTGTACTCATGCTCTCTGTTGTTGCCCTTATGTAGGGCCATTCTGTAGGCATGTCCTGGAACCCCCCCCCCCCCCCCCACATTTCCCATCCTATCTTATTCTATCCTTCATATTCTAACCTCTGTGAACTCTAATCCCTACCTTATATCGAGTTTTACAGTGATATATATTTTAAAAGTACATCATAGTATATTTATGGCCTGGTGGTGGGCTCAAATGCTCCATGGAACAGTGAAATTGAACTTCCCTTTCTTGCTCATTGAACTTAAATATTTACCTTGATATAATATGAATAATTATTTTGATATTTTGGGAGGTTTTCAGGGTATCCAGCATTTAAACCTTCAAATTGGACTGAATGAATGTCATTGAATTATTGTCTATTTGGGCCCTACATCCAATTTCACCGAACCCAAGGTATAATGCCAGCAAGGGTGCATTGATTGGATTTCAGTACATGGTGCATTGTAGTTTGATGGGGTCCACTCTGCTGAAAACAAGCATGAAATGTAGAAAGTTTTATATCGTTGTAGTCGGAATTAATATCTCTACAAGATGAAAGCGTTCAAAAAGTGTTTGGAAGCACTTGACTGCTCTATAGGCCTCACGCTCCTAATTCAACTCGCGCATTGCCTACCGGGAAGGCAGTACAAAGATGAGGTAATGTTATTTTTTACCAAAAAAATCATTAAAAATCAGTCAAGTGGAAAATTGCCACTTTTGGTAGTGTTTGACATTGCTTGAGGACAGGAGCTTCTGCAGGTTATGAAGAAGTTGAATGAATCAGGGTTTTTGTATTTTTAATGATTTTTTATTGATGTATGAGGTAATTTGCTATTTTTATCATTTTTGAGAGTGACTGGATGACTAGTCTCATATGGAGGCTCTTAACTTTTTTTAGAGCTGGACAACATCCCAAAATATGTTGTTTGCTTGAAAGCAGAGAAAATCTCCCTTCATCTACTTCAATTTAAAAAAATTCTACGATTCGATTGATTTTTGATGATTCATGGAATATGCTGCATTTAACACAGGTTTATATGGGAGCCCGGAAAAGGAGCGTGAGGCCATCACTGCACAGTGCATCACGTAGGTCCTATGGGTGCAGTGACTGCTAGCCTTTTGCCAAGGCCCTTTTGCTGTATGGTGGTGAGCGAATTGGGGCGAGCGAAGCGAGCCCAGCCGAGCAGGATAGCACGAGGGCCTTTGAGATCTGATTCGCATCCTTATGTTAGCCCTTTGAATGAACGATTTTGGCTACTCAAATTGGGTAACAACAATCGACCAATCTGCGTGTCTGTCTGCCCGAGCCTATTTGCATAGGGTGAATGTATGCCACTGAGGTCAGTGATTCATGTGAACAGGCCAGACTATGCCAAGACAGAGGATGTGGGCAGCAGCGTGTAATTCCATTTGTCAACTGCACCCCATTAATATGATTATTCAGTAGGGTTTAAACTGTGGTCATGAATAATAATGTATGAAGCAAATCTCAAAAGGCCCTCACGGGGTCGCGCTTGGCTGGGCTCGCTTCGCCCGCCCGGTTATAGAAATCACACAGCAAGAGGGCCTTGTCAAAAGGCTAAGTGACTGCTGGCACTACTGCAGCAGGTGGGAAACAACCAATCAATGTGTCGAAGGAAAGTTTTTGCCACAGTTGCCACATCTGCTGCAATTCGTTCAGTACTCTTCATAAAATGGGCCCTTCATCTACATTTCATTTCAAAATCATTTGTGCACTATTGCTCCTGTTTTTATTGAACCCCTGTTTTCATTCGCTGAACACTGAATTCCAGTTTCTCCCCCCTCCCCCACCCTTAAATGGGTCTTGTTGCCTATGATGCACATGTATACATATCACACATGTCACAATATGACTTGTCTAATGAGATGTATTGCAAGGTTGAACAGGAGGTATTTGGCTACTTTTTATGCAACAATTCTTTCACATCAATCTCATGGCTTGCCTTTGTCATATCATACAGCTGTATTTAAAGGGTAGCAAATTCAACACATTTATCTTGCAGGTAACAATCAGGACAGGGGCATATACTTCCAGCTCTGGCACTTTTGCACGCAATGGGAACCAGACATGGGGAGAGATTAATGGCCACAGAGAAAATTTGTATTAAGTCAAGTTTAACTGCATGGGCTAGATTGTTTGGGCAATCTATCAGAATGTGTGCAATCATGACATTTGTTACACACAGCATAGGGAGGAATATATTATAACTATGCGCTCGTACCGCCTCACAAAGTGACTCTCATTGTATGCGAAATCTGCAACCCGAGAGGGGCGGACACAAAAGCCTCGAAAATGAAAATGTGTCAGGCATGCATTCAGTACATACAAATCAGAACACGACAATACGGGGCTAAAAGAGTTGGTCATGGTTGGGTGTGTGTGTGTGTGTGTGTGTGTGTGTGTGTGTGTGTTGGGTGAGGGTGGGGGTGGGGAGGGCTGTTTCGATGAGGAGCAATCTTTGTATCAAGATCTGGGACAAGGTCATGGGCCGATTCGCTCAAATTGCGTTCTGTTGTTATTGTGCTAATATGCTGCTTGCAGAGAAAACTCTGCCCCCGCTGCTCCAAAATGTAATGGCCACACATTCTTTGCCGATTATTACAGAGCTGACGGGGAAAAACATGTAGCCAGACGCTCGCTCTCTTTTGGGGGAACAAGCTGGAAATTGAGGCATTGAATGGCCAACTTCTCAAATGCCAGCCCATTTACTGCGAGTTGGAGCAAATATTCATCAACATGATTTCTCTTTTTCCCCTCTGCTGTCACATATTTTTTGTTGTTGTTGTTGTCATTGTTAATGAATTGAAGATGCTAAACTGAGACAGGGAAGGGAATTTATAGTACTGGCAACCACTATGAACAGATCACAAGATATAGGTACATTCTATTCATATCTGAGACCAACTTCCGATGCAATATACAGTAGCATCATTCTTTCGAAAGTTACTAGAGCTGAAAGTGAAGGGTACTTTAAAGGGTTTCTCGTGCTCCGAATCTATAACATCTGGGAAAGCCTACGTCAGACTGAAAAGGAAGAGTTCCAGGGGAAAAAAAAAATGCACAGAAGACAATTTCCCACTCATGGTCATGATTCCAAACTTTGGAATCATATAGAAGAATTGCCCTTAAGAAAATATGAAAAAAAAAGTGACTGGGTAGACATATTTCAACTGTTTTGAGTCCTTGTGTAGAATTGGGACATACATGTACAACTTTTTGATGGTTTTGTGATGCAAGGTCACATATTAACTGAAAGTGTGATGTTTGATCAACACATATCTCATTCTGATGTATGATACAAGTGTATATATAATGTCTATAAGAACAATGAACTTGGCTCTACTGTATGTCAAGTCCTCTGTGTACAAAGCAGTTCCAGTATGCCAAGTGTCTATAGAGACTTTGATAGTTGATAACTGTGAAGTCCAATGTCAACAGATCCTTGCCATATATCACCAAACTTTATTTACTTGCAAGAGGAGATTCAAGAGCCTCATTACCCCATTGATACATTTACTGCACTTGCTCTTCTCTATACGCTCCAATACATGTGTGTACGTTCAAAATGAATCAATATGATATACATATCGGGTCCCTGTAGTCCTTGTATACATTGTATGTGGCAGAAAGATACTATCGGTACATTTTAAGCTCTGTTGTAAAGCATGCCACATCATCTTCAGTTGTAAGTAAAGATGAATTTGATGAACTGTCATTGTGCTTGAAGCGCTCATTGCCTTCGAATGGTTTTGTACCACTTGAACTTGAGACGCCCTTTATACTGCAAAGTATGTCATTCACACATCATGCACAGTAACAGTAACAGAAACAGACTCAAAATAACACACACATTTATGATCACAATGAATCGAAACTTGGTATCACAGTGTTATGTGAAAGTGTGCTGCATGACCTGGGCGATCTTCCTATAAAAGGATGATTTCTATCTTATTGGTTTTATATCCATCTAATTGATTTGAAAGCCATCTGTTTATGTTCAGTATGAAAATGAAAATAAACTAGGATATACACAACTCATGATACATGATACATTGTAAAGTGATAGACAAGTCTCCTGGTACAAAGGAAATGAAAGGTCAACTGTGAAGTTCACAAGGGTTTGATTTGCTTGGACTATCAAAAAAAAAAGTTTCTGATAACTGTATTTTGCATTTGGAAGGCCCATTCTCATCAGGAAATGTCCAAATATTTAAAAAAAATAAATAGATAAATGATAGTTGATCTTTCCATTCATACTGCAACCAGTGAATTCAGAAATAGGCTGTCTTTGCTACCAAAAATATGCCCAAATGCACATAACATGTGCAACTAGACTGGTTTGCCTGCCTACCATGTGTGACTATGGCCAGAATATACAGCTCGGGTGGCTATATTATGTACAGTGTACCTGTACAATATGTGTGTGGCCATGTGGAGGAATGCAAGCTTCGAGTGAAACTGATACCCCTTTCAGGTAATCGTGGATGCGGATGATAGGAGCACTAAGTCGTAAAATTTTGATTACATGAACGGGAGAGGAGTAAAAAAGTGCGCATTATTTTGATGCTGCTATTATCCGCATTATTGCAGCATGAGGAGTTGATCGAGAATACATGAATGCGTTTTACGACTTTATGCGCACTAACATTCCACAGTTCGGTCAAAGGTCACTCGATTTCCCGCACAACTGCTGATTGCTGAGCTTGAGCGAGAGCTGTGCATACACGTGAGTATATATCACCGGAAACATTACGTCATTATAGATGCTTGCGCAGTAACCATGACAAATACTCCTGTCTTTCGCACCGTTATATGAACGGGCGCTCGTAAAAGTAGTGCGCACCTCATGGGATATATGAACGCGATTTTGATTACTTCATCCGCATTATTTGGATGCGGATAACTGAACCGCGATTACCTGAAAGGGGTATCACATGACAAGATGTAAGTAGGCCTATATTATATCACAGGGTGAGCAGATGAGAGGCTCGGTAGCCAGGGGCCAATGAAAATTGATGTTGGGCCACCAAAGTTTTAAAAAGGTTTATTTAAAAGATTATCTATGGTAGCTTTTACAACAATGATACTTATCATATGGTATATACATTGTACTTGTATTTTTTCTTTTCCTGAGTGAATGTGTGGCACTTAAATCAGGGAAAGTTTATTGACATTTTGACCTTTGACCTTGTCCAAATTCATGACTGGCATCTTTAGGTGATGTAGGCCTTGTACATGTACATGTTGTACCTGTGGTGTGGGTTTGGTGGTCATGGCTCAAAGCTGTAGAAAGTTTTTGAGAATACACCACAATACCATGCATACAGTTCTTATCAAGTAAATCATTGACCTTTGAAGTTGTCGGACTTGATCCACATTCGAACTTGACTGGCACCTTCAGCTTATGTAGGCCTACCTGCTATGTGAGTTTGCTGGTCATAGCTCAAATCTGTGAAAAGTTTTTAAGAGTACACCACAACACTCTGGTATAGTGCTTATCAGAAAAAGTTCATTGACATTACACCTTTGACCTTGTCGGACTTCACCCATATTCAAATTTGATCAGTGTCTTTGGGATATGTACCTGTGGTGCAAGTTTGGTGGTCATAGCCCAAATCTGTGGAATGTTACAGAAAGTACAGTGTATACCACAATATCATGCATACTTGTAGTGCTTATTAGGTAAGGTTCACTGGCCATTTGACCTTTGAAATCGTGGGACTTCACCCATATTCGAACTTGACTAGCATCTTCAGGTTACTTTGTATATACCTGTGATGTGAATTTGGTGGTCATAGCTCAAATCTGTGGAAAGTTATTGAGAGTATACCACAAAGCTGTGAGTACAGTGCTTACCAGGGCAAGTTCTTTGACCTTTTGACCACGTCGGACTGCACTCATATTCAAACTTGATCACTATAGGTTATATGTATCTGTGATGTAAGTTTGAAGGTTATAGTTCAAAGCTGTGGAAAGTTTTAACGGAGAGAGTACACCAAATTGTGGACGCTGCCGCCACTGCCGACCGCGACAACGACAATGGAAAAGTGACGCCTATGCCTCACTTCTGCTATGTAGGTGGGACAGATTATTATGACATGGTGTACATCATGCATAATAACCCGTTGAGGACAGGCTGATTTTGCTACAACACACATTTCCCATAGACACCTGCCCGAGTATATCCGGGAACTCGTCTTCAACAGGTTTTAAGAGACCACACTCTAGTTTGTGAGTTTACTGGTGATAATTTAGCCGAGTCTTTGCATGGCTTCTGACATCAAAATGTTGCAATTTTTCTGCTGCCAAATGATTTTTCTCTAAAATTGTGAACGGTCCTCCTCCAGTGAAGTCTGACTGCATTGCTGCTCATTTCTTTTTCTTTTTTTTCCACTAAAACAGCTGTCGAACACTTTAATAAAGGGACCAACTGCACTGTGCAAGCAGAAGCTACAAACAAACTGAAGACATTGGCAAAGATCTGTGTTTGCTGTTCATTAATGCATGCAATGAAACAATGTGCCCCGAAGAATAGAGTCTCTAGCTTTATTCACGCACTGCTGCAAAGTATGATTTTATATGTAGCACATTACATTCATATGCGTAAAAGGCACAAGTTTTGTTCCACAATGAACATGTGTATGTAATGCAGACGAGGAATAGGTTGAGTGCAATTTGAAAAAAGGGTAATAACAAGTATCGGTACAATGTATTTGTGTTTTATAATTGGAGACATCCATATGATAATCAATCTGCTGGCATACTGACTATCAAGTTCTAGTTTACCTTATCAATCAAACGTCATTAAAAAATCTCAGAAGGGCTCAAAATTCATCGTCTACCATTTGGAATTTGCTTGAAATAATACTGAAAGGATCGACCAAGAAACTTGCCTGGCTGGCAGACGTGATATATACCAGGATAATGACTTGCTTTTGAGTATTTGAGATCAAAAGTGTAAAACAATTGTGATTGTAGTGCACTAATTCTATTCCTGAAGCGCCCTCCCCGCTGAGCAGTTGGTAGAACGTTACTAGTACATGATAATTATGTACTATATGATGATCGGATCGTGCCCTAACAGTACATAAATTGCATGCAGCTAACAGGCTGCTGAACGCGATGAACTCTCACGCAGTGGATACTGGAGTGGCCCAATTGTAATATAGGGCCATGTTAAAATATAAAACATCATACAGCTAGTATCAACCACGATCAGGCATGCTTCAAGGTTGCATTATTCTGGCATACCTTTAGGGGTAATATTTCACATTTTTTGTTGTTACACAAGTGAAATTATGTTAAAACCACGGCATTATTTCACACATTTTGTAAGTATACATCCCCATTTGAGAGTAAAATTCAATAGTTTCTGCGGGCGTATAAGAACTATAATATACTTTAAGAAGACAACATAGTTGATCTACACTGGGTCCACATTTTGAATTCTGAGACATTTGTAACACTTTGAAATGATAGTCATTTTCATGTAATAAAGCCTTCTGTCACAGTGAACCTAGCTTTCATGCCCTGACCCAGTTCACAATCCATTCAAATTAGGAGGGGAATTGGTTCCCCTCTATATAGAATAACATGCACCTGAATGCGAGTTGACACTTTTACACAAGCAAGTGGATTATGCTCAGTTTCATAAATGAAATCTTATAGATGAAGAAGGAACAAGACAAAGCAAAACAAAATAAACAGCATGGGGTGGGGTGAGGAGACAGGCTGAGCAAAATAAATAATTCATCCTAGCACCATTTCATTCTCACTATATGGGTCATCAATGCAGGCCATCAAGCTGTTATAATAATGGCATAATGGATTCTCGGGGAAATGGATTTGCTCAAAGGGATACAAAAGGAGAAATATGCAGTGAGTGGAATTCATCGACACAAAAAAGCAAATTTACTGGGACTCGGCTCCCCCAGCTAACTGGGTCAGTGGGACATGAATCTGATCAGATGGTATCAGCTTGCATAACCATGTTAATTTACGGGTATGAAAGCTCATAATTCAGATTTGCCAGATTTTCTTCATGTTTAGATTTGACTTGCCCACTTGAAGACAGTCACACGAAACTCTGAGGTCTGTCTTCCGTATATTTGTTCAAGTGGACCCATTTCCTCACATTACTCTCACCAAATGCCCTCACAGTGTAAACCTTCATATCCAGACAGAGTACTCATTACAGACTCCCTGGTCACACACAGTTCAGGAAAATGTCACTGCCTTAAAAAAAAATAATAATAAATAAATAAATAAAAAACAAAGGGAAGAAATTAAGAAATGGGGTCAAAATTCCGCAATTATTATGAATGTGGTATACTACCAAGGACTTACGTTTACAGTCATATCCAAATCACTGCTGGATTTGTGAACAGCGGTATAAGGCTATGATGATGGAGTAAGACGCAAGCTGACCATCAGCGAGACATACTTGTAGATCCTTCTGTGTATCATCATTGGGATGAATTCAACGAGATTCTAAACTTTCTATATTTCTCCCTATATAAACCTCTGTCTTGGGCAACAAGGCAACAACCTGTAGTCTATTTTTTCCCCTTGTTTTAAAAAAAAAAGAGAGAAAAAGATGACAAATAGATTGTGGCTTTTGTATCTACATTTGCACCAAGCTGATTCCAGTGTATTCAAGATGAGTCATGATAACTGAATAAATGTAGCAACACAATCTTTCTCTCCAAAGTAGTATCAGGGATATGGCCTCTTGTAATACTCAGCATAAAAGCAAGGGCTCCTACAGCAATCTCATTAATGATCCATCATGTTTTTAAAGGCAAACTTTAAAATAGTAATAGTTCATTCCATTCCTTGCTATATATTACACTGACACACTGACCTATAAAATGCGCATCCCGCTTTGCCCCTTTAGCTATAGACTTTCATCAAACGGCTGAAATTAATTCAATTATGTACATATTTCCACTAACCCAGCTAACATCCTAGGATTGCAATATTCTGTTCCATTTTCTTTTTTTAATGATTCTCCTTTATTCCCACACTTGCAAAACCCTGGATTGACACACAAATGCAAAACTTTGCCATCAAAATTCAAAGGTTTCTCGTTCGCTGTGTGGTTCAACCCATCTAGGGCAGAAGGAGAAAAAAAAAAATTATGTTGTTTGCATGTAAGTGTACGGAAATAAATAGTCTCTGCATTTTTGTGGAACAATATGTAGGTAATACAATGGGAAGTAAACTATTAAAGTTGCATTAGGCTAAAAGCCAAGACCAAAGTCATTTTTTTTTCTTTTAGCCACACAGTACAGTATGTGTAGATAGCCAATGGGCAAAGTGCCTACCATGAGGTCTCTATTTGATCATCCCCGTATTGAGTCACACTCTAAGAAATTGGACAATTTCCTTGAATAACTTCCAACAGAGAAGGATTTATGAAGCAGTGCTGTACGGAAGTGCTGCTAATCTAAATGATCCATTATGTGAATCCCGATGTCAAAATGTCAGTATGGCTAGGGACTCAAATGTATGCACAGAAGTGAGAAAGAACATCGTCTTCATCTTTGGAAAAACACTGGCCTAAAGACAGACCTCATGGAAGACTCAGCTGGTGTAGCTGAATATGGGCTATCCAGCCATCTTGTCAGGAGGAAAAATGAAAACAAAACAAGCATACACACAGACAATTTAGACAAAATTAAACAACAACCAAATCTCCATTGGGAGCTGTATTCATATGGGTGTGGACTCTTCCCCCATGCTAACACTAATGCAGTCCACACCTAGATCTACAAATTTTTAAAGGGCTGATCTTGACATGCCATCACCAAAGAACAGATTTAAACAAACAAAAACAGGCTACATGAGATTATGTCTATGTCTAGCACTCACACATGATATTCATTTGTATACTCACAGCATACCCTACAATAACTGTACTTGAAATAGGCTGCAGCTGAGGGCACTGTTTGATACAAATCAAGTAGCACATTGCAGTTTTCAATTTTTCTCATGACAATCGTACAGTGCTGTACATGCACAAAGTTCATGTTGGTCATTCCTTCTTGGTTCTCTTGCATTTTATGCCCAGCCACAGAGCCATGGGTACACAGGAGGCATCAGTAAATGGACAGGACATGTATGGGAAAAACAAAATACAAAAGAACACCCAAATGAACTCACATAGAACACATGAAGTGGACCTGGCGTGGATTTGGCGTCTCGATGATACACAACTTCCTTCTCTGACTATAGAGACACAAATTCAGCGACTAACATTTGAGAGGGCAATAGGGAGGCTTTCTGAAATTACAAAGGGATACGCTGCTGCGATCAGGTTCTTGCAGTACTGCCTACCTGTGCCAAGTTCATCCGTCCCTCCGACTGCACAGGAGATTAATTTCCAAGGCAATTCACTGGCAGGACGGGAGACACGCTTTAAGCTTTCAGGGACACGCACAATCAAGAACATTTCTGATCACAGTCCAAGGACAATTTACCCTAACACCATGCTAACAATGCCCACAGAGTTCCATCAAATTTTCATATAAAATTTGAAGTAGCTTGCGTTCAGAGCAACTTTAACTTCTGCACCAAGTCAGCACGAAGGTATCCTAATTGTTGCCATGGTAGTTAAAATCATTCGGAGTTTCAATACGACCACCTTTGACAGTTCACTTCACAAATGGACTACAGTAAATTGGGTTTATGCCTTCCTTCATGGATCCTTCTCTTCCCTTGACAAAGAATGCCCATCTTTGAAAGTGTTTTCTCTTTCCTGGTGGTTTTACTTAATTCTACTTCCCCACCCCATCCCCCCCTCCAAAAAAAAAAAAATGGATGCTGTGATGATACTGACAGTTAATAGGGGGTGCTCGAAATTTTAAGGAAATTGGCACATGAGCTGAGCACCCATTAGGAATGCTTTGAGAGTGCTTTCAAAAGATGTCATGACAAAGGAGTGTGAGAGAAGAATGATTTCCTCGTCTTGACAAAAACAGTGGAGACATAACAAATCAATACAGACAGAATAAATGAAAAAAGAAAAGGGACACTTCACGAACACAAAGAAGCATCACACATTAAATGGCACTTTGTTGCTCAGAAATGTTTGCTGGAGATTCTAAAGTGCAAAGAGATGATTTAAGAAACAAAGTGTTGCAACATTTTGAAATGAGGTCAATCATCAAATTTATGTTACTTCAAAATGGCTACTGGCAATGCTGTCCTTTTATCAAGGCAATAAAATGTATCTGTGTCAGCGGGAGTGAATGTAATGCAGCTTAAGTACTGCAAACAATGAAGCCTCCCCCAGCCTGAAAACACATAAACTCTTTTTCTGCATGTAGGAATCATGAAATACGAAGAGAAAAAGCAATGACAAAAAGATACCAACATATGACTCTCTCCAGTCTCCAGATGCCCTTTACTACTATTGCTTTACACTCCCCTGTACCCAATCTGGTTTGATGGATTGGATCGAACTGGCAGAAGACCTACAAAATGCCCTGGTCCCATGTTAATCCTATCAGAGTTCTCATCTGTTTTGATTTACATATAAAACAAAACAAAATGTGAATACAAACAAAACATGTTTCCCGACAAAATGGGGATAAAAGATTCTCCTGCATATTTGTGAACTCCTTTTTTTGAAGAGCCATACACCTCAAAGTTGATGTGCACTATTTGTAGCTTTGTTGTAGAGTTTGGCAGAATACAGGGACTGTATCATGGGGAGACTCTGCGTAGCGAAGGATTGACCGACTCCAAATACGTGTGGGAATCTCTGCCAACGCTTTGAAAATGCTCGCACAACAGGCTCTTGCGAACGACCCAATTCAGAGTGTAATGTCAAGCACAAGCTGACTTTTTTCGGCTGACCTCTGCGTCAAGTCGCCTCCGCATCCATATTAGTCGCTTACGGGCAATTTTAGTCTAGCAGGCCCCTATGCTAGTTGTGGTTTTCGATTGTACCGCAGAGGCAGCGAACGAAAATCGATTCAATCAAAGAACCACAATATCTGCCAACTGGCTCCATTTAAAGTGTTGTGCTGCAGCATAATTTCTATAAAACAACCATGCAAGAGCAACAAGAATTACACAATACTGTAAAAGAGTAGTGAATTTTTCACAAGTATTTTTGTTTTTTTTTGGTTGTTGTGCTGAGCCAGATAAGATGAATTTCGCCTGCTTTTAATTCTGCGGAATCAAGGCATCTTATAGTGGTACATACAGCAAGCAAAAAATATTTGTGTGCTTTTATTTTCTCTAGTTGAGTAAAATGTGCGAGAATTTCCACTTTTACAGTAGACCAAAACTTCTGCAATCAAATCACACTGAAATATAATTGATCATTCTTTTTTTTTTTTTTTTTTTTTTTTGGGGGGGGGGGGGGGAACTCTCACGATAAACTGACAAACCAATACAAATCTTTGGGACTTTAAAGTACACAATATCCAGCATGCTATCATTATGATTATTCCTCCACATTTGGCTATAGTCTTTGAAACTCCCACACTGCAAGCATGAATACAAATGTTCCTGCAATCAATCATCAGAGATGAGATTCTGTTTGTAGTTGTTGTGATTTTTTTTTAAATGTACCCAAGCTTGAGAATTGATCCTGTAATACGAGCTTCATGGACATCATTCCTTGTCAAGTGCTTGAAACTTCAGGAAAGATTATGTATCTCCCCCCAAAAAGGGCAAAATAAAACCTATACTGTATATATCTTTTACTGCAACATTACTACCCCCCCCATAAAAAAAAACCAACCAAACAAACAGACAAAAAGAAACAGAATTGAGTCATGTGCAGATACACAAGACTTCTAACAGTTTAGATTATTTTTTGTTCATGAATATGTTTTACTAAAGCGAAAGCGTCTTTATTTCCCATTTCTCCCTCTCTTCCTATCTCTCCCCCTCTCTCTCTCTCTCTTTCTCTCTCTGCCTGTCTGTCTATCTGTCGGTCTGTCTGCCTGTTTTTCTTTCTCTATCAATCCCCCTCCCCCCCCCCCCATCTCATGGTTTGTTTGATACCCCTGTGACACAAAAGCATACATTCCCACTAAAGTATTCATAGAAAATTCCATCATATTTCATGAAAAGATGGAGAATAAATGTAAACTGCATCATCTGTACTATAGAGTCCAGCGTCTTGACCTTTGACCATGAGTTATTTTGCCATATATGCTGAACAGTACATTTACACATGTGTCATATATTTGGTGGGACAAACAGATTATTGGACAGGAGGAGGACAGGCAGACAACCCACTAAAAGAAAGGTCCATATACAACCTACAAATAAAATTTATTTACTCATTAATCTATCTATCTATCTATTTATGAATTCATTTATTCACCTATATATCATCTATCTATTTAATTATTCATTATTTATATATTTATTTATTTATTTATTTATGTATCTATTTATTTATTTATTATTATTTCATTATTATTTTTTTTTTTTTCAACCCAGGGTTGCCCAATTAACTGTTAATACACTGTTATTCTTGGGGGACCCTGCAACAGAATAAGAAAATACAATAATTCAGAATACCACAAAGTAACAAATCAAGGACATTCTGCTTTATATAGAAATATAAAAAATTAAATAAATACACAGCTGTGTGTAAAGTGTACAATAAGTTTTGGTGATAATAATTCTCAAATTCATCACATTATTTCAAATAGGATGATACCCTTTACGCAATATATTAGTGATATCAAAATAACCCAATTCTACTCCAAGAGAGTTATTGTAAAATAGGATGATACCCTTTACGCAATATATTAGTGATATCAAAATAACCCAATTCTACTCCAAGAGAGTTATTGTACACATGTATATATGCTCTAACGAATTTAAGGTGCTACGGAAAGTTTTGCTATAATCTCTGAGCAATATCATAATTTCAATTGCATGATCAACTGTGAGATCAGAAGTGGCGTTCATGCAATATATTGAATATTCCAGGAATTTGGGAAATAAAGCAGTTGAAGTATTTTGATAAAGGCAATAAATCTTGTTCTGATTACAATTGCAAAGTCAATACAATTGTAGTTCCCTGGTGATGCCAACTTAACAATCTACACCTTTCCTGTCTCGTTCCATCCGAATGTTTGGTGCAAACTTTTGAGCAATCTCCGCTGTTGACAAGTCCCAGTGCTGATGGCAACAGGCATAAAAAGACATGGCTGCCACAGGAGTTTTCAGGCGAATACAGCGCTAAAAGCTTTGTAATGATTTTGCGATTAGACAGAGAGCTTTTTCAACCCACTTACACCTTGTGGGGAGTAACAACATTTGTAAGTGTATGAGGACTGAGGGGTGCACTCAAATCCGGCATTGATTTCCTGCGGAGGGGTCGGGAACAGGACAATCGCAAATGTACTGGCTCCTGCAAACAATGAGCAAATAGGCAGATGGGTCAGCAACAATCTGCAAGAAGGAGGTTGGTCCGATGGCACCAAACTGACGTTGATCTGATAATGGGGAGAATGTCATCTCATCCATTGGGCTCCAGGCCAAACACACTTCAATTTTGCAGGGCACAAATTTATCTAATTCATTACACATATACCTTGCCATTTGACGCGGCATTATACCACCCTGCAATGAGACTGCTCTGAAAAGAACATCAGCGGGGGCAGAACAACATGATAACCATCCCTTCCCCCATAATCATCTTTGTGGCGTGTACACCTCCACAACAAAAGAAAGCCTTCACCTTCAATACGAATTCATCAAAGATAATGAACAGATGTAATTCCTCCCAAAACCATGTGAGTTTTGTGGGGTTTTTCACCCTAATAACTTTAATGAATAATCACGTCGGTCAGAGGTGAATTATGAGAAAACAAAGAAAGCGCTGGTTCCATCTCTCTACAGACTGCAAGCAACTAAAATATTTGTTTATCAAAAAAGGCAATTTAAAACTTTGGATGTAAATGGATCACAAATTGACTTATTGAATGTCTATTGCAGGTCGGTTTGGTGTGAATTCACTGAGATTCCTTTTCTTTTCTCTCACTGGAATAAATACAGGGGATGTAATGTCTGATCAATACAACATAAATCTTGACTGTATAACACATCTGAGAAATTGTGGGTATTGCCCTTTTTCTAGGTAAAGTCAGAGACTATCTTAACCCACTGAGGATGAGTCCCGAGTATACTTGGGCAAGGTCTATGGGAAATGCATGTTCTAGCAAAATCAACCCATCCTCAACAGCTTAAAGGGACTGTACAGTACTGGTTGCGGTGGGGATTCATGTTTTGCGCATTCCTAAGTGAGATAATGAGAAACCTGTCATGAAATATGAAAGAGCATGTTATTTTAAGAAGGGTTCAACGTTTATTTGATGGAAATTGGTTTTCAAATGGCTGAGATATCCAAAAAAGTGATAATAATAAAAGGCGACAGGCCACAACTTTATTAGGATCTCTTTGTTTCACCTTGTTTTTGGATATCTCAGCCATTTCAAAACCAATTTTCATCAAATAAACTTTTGATACCCCATGGAATTGCATGCTCCTTAACAGCTCATAGAGTGGTTTCTGAATATCTTGCAAAACGTTAAAAGCTAAATCCTCACCTCAACCAGAACTGTACACACCCTTTAAAGGTAGGGAATCCCATTTGCATGCCTTAAATGAAGAGTTGTAGAAATACAGTGGTATGTTGAAGAGAGTATCATTTTAGAAACTCCCATAAAGTATTGAAAGTGGAAGGTAACATTTAGTACATTTTTATTGACCGTTAGATTTTGAATTGAATTTTTTTCGGGGCTCACCGTAAATTCCAGTACATTGCTAGGCTACCTTTGCAGACCCATGCACTGCATGTGTGTCCATCATGTATATTTTGTGAAGAAAGTTCATCATAACTTTACAAACATTTCTATATACATTCTTGCCACACACTCTATATGCTTTTACATCAGTTCTTATACTTTTAGATTTGTGTTTATAGATAAAAAAATACAGAAGACTGCAACAAAAAGGCTTAAGTGTGGCTGACACACAGAACTACTGAGTAGTTGAGTTTTGTGCATTATTCAAATTGTAGATAACTGCTGACTTCCAAATTTCTCAGCAGTGGCCTAAACAAGTCCCCTGAGGTTCATATTTAATGTTTTGCTGCATTTTGGGAGGTCTGTAAAAGGTATCCCCTACCTTTAAGACCAAGTATTCTTTCACTTCCACAATATCAAACAGAAAAAGAGAAAATAACTACTGTATAATCATGTATTTAAGAACAATCACCATAGCTCACGAGCAGGACAGTGTCTTTCATCAGGTGTCTTAGATGTCCATGTACTAAACCAAGGGAGGTACTGGTCTACGGATTTTCTTCAGCAGAAGTTTGGGTTTTCTGATACCTTTCGCTCTCCATCTCCTAGTCCCTTTGAAACCACTTTCCGTATCTGCTCATTAGAACCCATTAAAGGACAAGTTCACCTTCATAAACATAAGGATTGAGAGAATGTAGCAATATTAGTAGAACACATCATTGAAAGTTTGAGGAAAATCAGACAATCCGTTCAAAAGTTATGAATTTTTGAAGTTTTTGTGCAGTACCCGCTGGATGAGAAGACTACTCCAGTGTATGAATAACTTAGATGTCACATGCGTACAACAATATAAGGAAAATATAAAGAGAATTTCACAAAATGCCATCTTTTGAAAAAAGTACACATTCCCATGACTCGTTACCGACAAATGTTATGAGTAATATTATTCCCCCTGCCTTTAGAAAGAGGCAAGTCAAGAGCTCTTTTATTATGCGAAAAAAAGTGAAAATATGTTGAATTTTCTTTTACATTTTCTTTATACTGTTGTACGCATGTGACTCACAAGCTGTAGTAGTCTCCTCATCCAGCGGTTCCAACACAAAAATTTTAAAAATTCATAACTTTTGCATCGATTGTCCAATTTTCCTCAAACTTTCACTGATGTGTTCTACTAATATTGTTGCATTCTCTCAATCCTTATGTTTATGAAGGTGAACTTGTCCTTTAAAGACAAGTCCAGAGTATACTTGGGCAGGTGTCTATGGGAATTGTGGCAGGTTTTTCCGGGATCAGAAAAAGAGCACAAAAGTAACTAGAGAGGGGCCGTCAAAGGCGGCAGACCCACGCCTTAAGTACAAAGTCGGGGTAAACATAATGTGCATTCGGTCACTTAATTGCTTGTGTCCTTTATCACCAGCCAGTGAGTTCTACCAAAGATCGTACACTTCAGTGTACGATCTTTGGTTCTACAGTCACATCACACGCAAATCACATCATTTCACATATGGTAACACTCATTCACAACAGGAAAGTCCTTTAGTCTCCTCCCAAAATCCATCGAAAATCCCAAATTCCACCGTCAAGTGCAGAATCGGAACTTTTCCAAGCGGGCGCGAATTAAGTCCAGTTTTAAGAGTATTGTCTACGCGACGGGTCGCCGATAAACGCTAAAAATCGAGAAATACGCCGTTTTCTTGCGGGATATTTTGATTATAGCAAGCCGAGAGTGTGATGATATCAAAGGTCGTATGAGTGTACGATCTTTGATGGTATCCACAAAAGCGCAAAAGAAAAACAAAATTTACGTACCCCCTATAGGCAATTACCCCTATGATTAGTGTCTACGGAAATTATTCAATGCAAGGGTTGAATGCAAATGTCTACTGCACCAGTATTCGGTCACCAACGAGCGCCGCAACGTCCCCGATGCAATTATGTACCAACAGTGTAGAGCGCGATGCATTTTCAGCGGCCTTGCACACGCATTGACATTGAGCGCGCATATCGTGCAGTGTGACTGCGACCGAGCAAATGCTCCTCCAACGAAAAAAAAAATCAATGTTAATTTGAAAAATCATCAAAATACGGGCCAGTTTGTGACGACGGAGAACGAACTTTCATAAATCTAAAAGGACATAGTCCCTCAAACAGGCCTAAACGTAAATTTCTGAATTCTTACGAACATTTGAGCAGCGAAGTCGGATCATTTGGGAGTTTATGTTTTCGTATGGTAGCGGAAAATCGCAAAGTGAGAAACAGGAAATTTTCGGAGTGGTCACTATACCATAGGGTCAAAACTTCAAGGTCACACAGAATTTGCAAGGGTCAACCGATTATCACCAAAATCTAATCGATT
Source organism: Diadema antillarum (assembly GCF_040938485.1). Classification (NCBI taxonomy): domain Eukaryota; kingdom Metazoa; phylum Echinodermata; class Echinoidea; order Diadematoida; family Diadematidae; genus Diadema; species Diadema antillarum. Next base: position 166,380 of record NW_027271120.1, read on the forward strand.
CTTTCCTGCCATTATCCAAACATCCCCTGAACATTTCGTGCAAATCCGTTTACCCGTTCTCTTGTTATCTTGTACACAAACAAACAAACAAACAAACATACGGAACCCTTTACATAACCCCCTGCCGATTTTCATCGGCGTGGGTAATTATCATGATAATCATATGACAATGATGAGGAATACAAAAAGATTTGAGCCAACTGTAGGTGTTGCCCACGCGGGTGATGTACAGGTTCGCTAATTTGCTGGGGTATCCGTTTTCCCAATGCCATCTGTTAATCTTTCTCTGAAGTCTTTCTCTTGACTACAAGGACAGCCAGTCATAGACAGGGGAGGGAAAAGAATTGAGGGTCTAAACTCACTGCTGTATGTATCTCTTAATATTGGTTGGGATAGAAGAGCAAAGCCTGGCAGCTGTGCGCAGTGAGAGGGTCTTCTAGCACCACGAGAGTACAGTTTAGGTGTGATATCTCTCTCATACATGAATGGCTGTATCATTCTCACACCTTGCAGCATTGATGGGCATTTGAATTCCACAAAGAGATATTATGTATCATTTACATTCCGATGTTTGTGACAGTAACATGACCCACTGTATTTATTAAGTGTGCTAATGTTGCCAAATACTTCTAGCTTTCAATATACCTACTTTGAAATATGACGTTCAATTAATGTCTTACTTGAGTACTATTTAGGCTTTCTCTATGTAACATATTGCTGTCCTATATAAAGAAGAAGCTGCATCGCTTTACCTCAAATATCACAGTTATAAAGCAGACCTTCGCAGTTACAGGTGAACTGAATATGAGTGTTCAGAACTCCCCCCCCCCCCCCCTGTATAAAGTGAGCAGTGCCACACTGCGGACCTTCTCCTCTCTTTTCCAGGTTGATCCATTTTTCCTGGGGGCAGTGGATGACCTAGTCATGGAGGGATTGTGTGTGAACTTATTACAAAACTAGAAGTGCTGCTTTGGCAACCGGTACATGCCAACACTATTTCACATGATTTTCCAAATACGTCTACATGTACACCACATCTTGCCAATGTGAGACAATGGTGTCAAATGATTGACAAATAATCTCTATCTGGATGTACATCAATTTTCATGACAATACCACCCTAGCCATTTTCAAAATATGGACCCCCACCCTGCCCTGCATACGTGTTGATGAAAATATGAAGACTAAAGTGGCATGAAGAAATATACACTATGCATATAGAATTGTCAAATTCACTACTACATGTATGTATTGCATGAAATTGACTGTGTTGGTATGGGACACATTCATGGTCTTCTAAATTCTCCTGTACACTTTCCTAAAATCCTTCTCTTTTGATATTTTTCTTCTCCTCTCTCTCTTTTCTTTTCATCCATGTCTCTCTCCTACTTTCTCTTTTTTTGTAGAAGCAATTTGTTGAATTCAAGTTTGAAGACAACAGAGTTTAAATGAATAGGTCACAGAGCAAAAAATCCTCAACACAGGAAAAGAGGGTGTGGGGGTGGGGAGATGTGAAACACAGACTGAGAATTGCAAAACAGTTGCTCCGACATCAAATTGTCCCACTAATGCTCTGTACGGGTCCTGTGCAAACACACGGCCCTGGGCACGCCGAAGCCAGCAAAAACACTCCAATTATGAGACGGCGAATTGGGTGAAGGTCATATGAATGGGCTGCGGCGTATTGATCTGACTGTCCTAATGAAAATGAAAGCATTTGCTCATTATTGCAGTGCTGGGCGCATGCAATATTAAATGGATACCTTCTCTGGGCCCTCCCTCTACCCACCCCTCCTCCGCCCCCCCCCCCCCCCCCCCCCCCCCCCCTAGACTTCAGACTGCATTGGAGGCACGCTGCTCCTCCCGTCCTTGTCTTTGTTCTACTAAATTGTTTCACGCAACGGCACATCTCAGAAAATAGGTCAACGGCAAGGCAATTATCTTTATGGCCAGACAATGGCTCTTCGAACGGGCCATCCTTTACCGATGGTTAGTTCATTACCACTGGAGAGTTATTGCCCGGATCTCAAGTCTCGTGCAATTTTTTTTTCTCCCCTCCCCTTCTCTTTCTTTCTGTCTTTCTAACCACCTACGCAAACATCAAACAATGTATGCAAGGAAACCTACTACTTGTCGAAAAAACAGCAAAAACAAGCCATGGAATAGAACTAATTCAACTTGCTACTTGTATAATATACCGATATGACAATTGTCATCTTGTAGTCTGCAAGGCTGGCTCAGTCATTATGTACGTTGTAAATTATACTTTGGATTGTGAAGATTACCACTGAAGTATCATCCCATTGAAGACTAGTCCCGAGTAATTCTCGGGCAGGTGTCTATGGGAAATACCTGTTGTAGGAAAATAAGCCCATCCTCAATGGGTTAAAGGAAACAATTTAACAAAAACAACAACAACAACAACAACAGTTGAAGGCCTTGTACACCCGCATCAATTAAATAAAGATATAGCATGGAAGATAACACAAACTGAATAGTTTCTTTCATTGTGAGATTTGTTTGGACTTTTCTTTATAATTCAAGTGACACTTCGCACATTTTTTGTTTTGTTTTCATAACACTGAAATAGTGTTTCAAACCAGCTAAGGATGACCGTCATGAATTGTGGATTCATTGCAGTATTTCATTGCAGGTTGTGCAATTTCTGTCACTTCTAGATCTGGCAGTGCATGAAGTATCCACATCACTGGCAACCAAGTGCTTAATTCTTGATGTGCCACATTTGCATTGAAAATGCATGCGCATTGTGCAACAGTTGATGTACAAGTGTAGTGCCTATTATCATACGCATTGTATTTCACTGTACGCACTAATAAGCTAATAGGCCAACCGCTCTATGTTGCCGTACTCATCTCTAGCTATAAACACAGATTATGAGTCTGGGGAATTAAATTTGAAATAATGCCAGCTAGCCAAAGGTGATCTTTCCTTTCTTGCTTTCTGTAATTTTTTTACCTCTAAATAAACTTGGCACTGACTGCTAGTGCCCTGGCATCAGCCTTGCATTTCATCCTCTTTTTTTTCTCGTAGGCCTATATGTACACTTATGCACCATACAATACTTGACTTGACATACAGTACAGAGTATTATACAGTTTCAGTGTGTGGCATATGACATCGATATATCATGGGCAAAGTTGTGATCATACACAAGACTCCTGGTTTGACAATGGCTTGCTGTACGCTGCAAATTAACCCCTTCCTTGCTGCCTATGAATGGGTGTGTCATGTAATGTATTGACCCTAAAAGCACATCACAATGTTTCAGGGGGGAAACAGTTCACTCAAAACATGTGGCCAGGTCACATGACCAGCTGCCAAACTAATTAAAGGGATGGTACAGTATTGGTGGAGATGAGAATTTGGCTTTTAACTTTTTGCGAGATACCAAGAAAATACTTATAATATAGTATACAGCATACCATTTTAAGAGGAATTCAAAGTTTATTTGATGAAAACCGGGTTTGGAATGACTGAACCAGCCAAAAACAAAGTAAAAGAAAGCGATCGTAACAAAGTGTGGGTCCCACACTTCATTAGAATCACTCTTTTTTGGATATCTCAGCCATTTCAAAACCAATTTTCATCAAATAAATGTTGAATTCCTCATAGAATTACATGCTCTTTCATATTTCCTAGAGGTTTCTCATTATATCACCAAAAACAAATGTTAGAAACATGAAATTAGGTCTCAACCAAAACTGTGTAATCCCTTGAAACGCAAAATGGATATTCAAGTCAGTACACATGCACGGTACATCATGTTATCTTACCATCAAATAAACCCTTACACCTGTTAAGGACGAGTTGATTTTGCTGTAATATGCCTTTCCTACCTAGACACCTGCCCGAGTACTCGGCACTAGTCTTCAATGGGTTAACATCATTCATATTCCGAGGATGTCCATGATAGCAAAGGACTCTCACTGTGTCCAATGTGCGGACAAAAATTCAACCTGTGTCAGATAGCAGACACTCTCTACAGTAGACTGTTTGTTTCTCTGTTCACTTTCTGTTTGCTTTTTCATCCACAGAGTTGTCATGCCAAAGCAGGTCTAAAAAAAAAAAATAACATAAATAAAATAAAATAAAAAATATACCCTAAGCATACAAGATGATCCCACTCAGCACTGATATCTACCAATATGGCCTATATCTTTACTGAAATACACACAGAGTGCTGTAGGTGGGTAACAAAGGAGTTCACATGAAATATCTTCAGAATATACTGAAGAGATTGGTAGGTCAACATCCAACCAGTCACAGTGGCCTACATATATACAGTAAAAAGCTTAAATAAGATTCTGGTTGCGTTGTCTTTATCTGTTCTTGAAAAAACAAAAAACACACAGAAAAACTACAATTATACAATTGAAGCTAAAATCGTAATAATATTGCCGATCGTAATAACGATGATAATGATAATGATAATAATAATAATAATAATTATAATAACAACAATAATAATGATAACAGTAAAAAAATAAAAATAATAAATGTTATCATTATAATAATAATAATGATAAATGTTATCATTATAATAATAATAGTAATAACGATAGGACAAGAATATCCTGTAGTCAGTACAGCATTATGACGACACATGCTTTACCACAACAAGAGATGTTGAAGAAAAAAAAAATTGTATTGGAGTTTGACAGACCTGCAGCTTACTGCATCATATGCTTTGGAAACGGGCATTCCCATAGTAGAAGAAGAAGAGAAGATAAAAGAAGAATGGCAACAGCAAACTTGAAATGATTCAGAAGCTTCACATTTGAAAGAATACGTGACAACTTGCTACTATTCCAATGACATTCACTTCACATCGATCCCTTCAGGATCTGAATGCCGAGAGTGTGAAATATCTATTTGCTGTGGGCACACACAATAAAAATTGCCAGTGAACAAATGGTAAACACGGCGGAGTAGCTTTCAAACAAGACAATCATTTTAAGCAATCATTATTAAATAAACAAATGTACTTTTTATGGGGGCATGCAAGCACAATACCAGGTACTGCCAGGAGTTAAATGACATTGTGAGTTGGATCAACAGCAGTGCGCCGACTAGAATAATGTATGAGAACATAAATGTCTATACCAATCCTGCAATCTACTGTGCAAAGGTGTTGATTATGTTGTGCTTGTAAACAGTCATATCACACTTTCCATGTGCATGCCCGATAACTGCATTATGAAACAAGTTGCATTAATGGGAAGGCGGGGAATAGGCTTGAACGCTATAGTACCACTGAACAATTTGACAATGGAAATGAAGACAGAGTGTGCTTCATGAACACTCTGCTAGGATGGTCAAATTTTAACAAGTTTTATCATTTCAAATTTTAGAGCTTACTCTTAATTATAAACCATGCATAAAAATGGAAATTCATTTTGAACTACTCTTTGAGGGTTTCGAGCAAGGCAGTCACGATATGTCACATTTGTACAATGTATGCAAGGAGCCATAATTATGGGCATGGTGAATTCCTTAGAACTAAAATTCTGCAACTGCAGTTTCCCAGCCTGACCAACTGTATGTGGCTTGACCAAGCATTGGTGTTTTTAAGATGCTTTCCCGACATAGCAAGACTTGAGTGCTTCCCTAACACTACAAAATTGTAGATTATGACAAATTATCATCTTCTCTCCTTGCAAACAACAAACAAACAAACACAAAAACAAACAAGGAAAGTAAAACATGAATGGTTAGAAGAAACAAATCAATGCCTCGATATCTAATCTCTATTACTTCCATCTTGTATAGTTTTTGAGTGTGTTGTTCCGATAGGAACATACAACAAACATGCATAAACACACAAATAATCATTTACTGCAAAAAAAGGCGGAATGGCTGGCTTGATCATTTCTGCCTCTTTAAATAAGACCAGTGGTGCATGGCTCTCCAAACAGAAAACTAAACTTGAGAGAAAAACATGTCGTATTATGCATGGTTAATGCATAATGGATAGAAGGAAAGCACTCACGTTGTTGATAACAATTGCGTGAACATTTAAAAAATGTCCCCGGCATAAAACAGGGAATCAACCCAACTCTTCTGTTGTAATACTATCATACTGAAATGAGAAAATCAAACATGTGTGTCCAAAAGGAAAAATTTGACCACACACAAAAATGCTATAAAAAAATGCCTTTTTGCATTGAAATAATGTAATCACACTGAAACTAATGAACATAAGAAAAATAGGATGTATTTTGAGTTGACATCAAATGTCTTCTTTCAATAAACAATGCATTCTTCTTCAGCAAGAGTTATAAAGAGATATTCATGAAATATACAGTATCACTTGACATCTTTTATCCTTTTCCTCTCAGCAAAGATATCTAAAATAAGATGATGGTTACCAGTCTTGTTTCAGAACAAGACAAACTGCTGAAACTATGGGTTGTTTTTTTCAATCAAAACATATAAAAAAATAATGTGTGTGTAAACAAATACTTCACCTTTTCATGCTCAAACAAAGACAAAATACATTGTAGCAGAGGAATATTCATCTTCTTGTGTGTATAAACGTGAAAAAACATTTGTACAGTCCATGTTTTAACTTGGCATATCCTCAATACTACCTCAACAGCTGCACTTTTAATGGTGTCAGTAAAATCAAACCAAATACACATACAACACTTGTAAGCATTATGCTACAATCAATCATCGGATGCGAAAACAGTTTTGCTGTGATTACCACTGGAAGGAGAGAGATATACACCCTCTATATTATACATTTTCTCATTTTGCCACTCATTATCAAGCTCACTCGATGCTGGTACCCTTCAGTTTCCACTATGTGGCGCCATTAGGAGCTTAAATAATGACTATGATGTCAGAGATACATCTCTCTCAAAGTATGCACAGACAAGACTGGAATAAAGGCTATCTGAACTTCCTCTGATCGCATGCATGTAACCAGCAGTTTAGAGTATGGGTATTAAACAACATGTTTACACTGTACATATTACATGCATTACTACATAAATATGTTTCTTTTGGAGTTGAAGGGGTTGAGATTATACAAGGCATCACATATATATGTAATGTACAAAATGATGTAAAACTGTCAAACAATTTTTAAGCAAAAGTTGCCAAATGCGATTTCTTGTTCCGGTCAAAATCTTAAAGAGGAGATTTTCAGCTTTAAACATTTATATGTTTTATATCATCACAATTGGAAGTGCCAAGCCCACTATAAAAGACATACATGTACGATGGAAAAGCAAGCACAGAATACAGGAATAACTATGATAATGATGATACCTATGGTCTACATTATGTATTTTAGCCAGGAAAGCCTCTTTCAATATTTCAACAGCTCTTCCTCAGGGCCCTGCCACAATTGTAACTCTAGCATTGCAAGGTATCCTTTTTCACAACTGGGTCAAGAGGGACATCATGGTTTTGAAAACATCTTGTCAGAGGAAATAAGCACTTGACAGGACTTGAACTCGGGACTTCCGTTTCAGAATCAAGAGTCTTAGCCACTATACCACAGTCTGCAATTAGCACATTTTAGAAACCTTGCTTTGAAATTAGAGGGTTTTATTCAAGTGCACTTCTTTACTTGTTAATGTATTTATAGCAAGCTGGGGATTCAAACCTTCATGGCAGGCACTGTAACAGAATTATCAGTTCAACCTACATTGTAAGACTTGGTACACCCATTAATAAACAACATTCTATACATGAATATGGAAAGATGACAAAACATCTGCAGAAGGCATGTGACAAAAAACTTGTAAACTCATTATAAAATGCTAAAACATTTTTGGGTGCGTTTATCAACTCTTTTTCTCGGCAGAAACAGGTTTTCCAAACGGCTTTCAGGGAATCTTTACAAGATGATAAACGCAAAGCTGTTTTGACAGCCCTTTCAGAAAGCACAAATTTTTGTTGCAGTATGAACAGTCAACTCAAATATATCTAATTTTGAATGTTGCAATCATTTTTTCCATGAAAAATGGGACTAATATGAAACTATTTTAGGAAGTAAGTTTTCACTTCAAATGAGCTTCAGTTTACATATATGTGCCTCACTATCAAACTCATTGAGGATAAGCTGATTCTGCAATAATTACACATTTCCCATAGACACCTGCAAGAATATACCGGGAACTAGTCTTCAGTGGGTTAAATCCGGCTCTCCAGCATTTGTTGTTGGGTTGTTTTTTTTTTCTTCTTCTTTTGTACGAATATAAGGTTGCTGAAAGCAGTGATACAGTGGGAACTCTGCCAGTAAACATATGATATTATTGTTGTTGTTTTTTTCTTTTATTCGTTTGAGCTAGGCCTTGGTTCCCAAAATAATCCCTGTATGATGTTTAACACCAAGCCAGTATCCACATACAATATTTGTATGCTAGCATTGGAGAGCATCTGTGCATGAATTCCTGTGTAAATAAAGCAGTATAAACCCAAACAATGTAGCCCCGTGCAAAATACAATATCTCAAGGTGGCTTAACGTCTCTGAAAGAACAGAAAGGAAAGGAGCCAGGTAAGGTAAAAATGACTTGCCTGTCCCGAATAAAGTGGTCGCTGAAATGGGGGCGAGGGGGAAGGAGGAAATGGGGAAGGCAAGGGGTCGATGTTTAAAGTGGGGATGAAGGGGAGCTTGAGGGGGTGGGCGGTAGCAAAGGGGAAGGGAGAGGGAATGGGGGTTTGTGAACTACCTTGCATCCTAACTTTTTGGCGATCAGTACGGGAAAGATACCCCTGCATTGTGAGCAATTAAATGCCGATGCCCCATTCAGTAAATTGTTTGGCATGTCATGCATCACATGCGGTACACATTGTGGGGCGCGGCAGGTGCCTCCGTCTCGGCCCATTCTACCGTCAGCTGCCTCATTGCTCGTGGTCCCAATCTGGATATTGCGTACACCATCGACAAACTTCTTGCCGCAAACACGGTGTGTGTTGGGTCTCGTCTCCAGAAAATGTGTCGCCGCTCAGGTGTAACTATTGTTTACCACTTGCTCCATGCATGGAATATCAAGGGCGATATTCGATAAGGTGCTTGAATTTTTCCAAGTTAATATGTAGACAGCAGCACTAGAGCACTTCTTGCAAGGAGAAAGTCTCAATGAAAATGAGTAGCATATTCCACACAAAACTACCTCGTGTTGAACTGCTGATGCTATAATAATAACAATAACAATAATAATAATAATAATAATAATAATAATAATAATAATTATTATTATTATTATTATTATTATTATTATTATTATAATATTAATGATAATAATAATTATGATTATTATAATAATAATAATAATAATAATAATAATAATAATAATAATAATAATAATAATGTTTTATTTATCCAGGGTAACCTCTTCAGTGTTGCCACTGCTCTACCAGAGGGCCCTGCCATTATTATTACCCCAGCGTTGCCAGGTACCCATTTATACACCTGGGTCGAGAGGGACATGGTGGGTAAAACATCTTGTCCAAGGACGTAAGCGCTGGGCGGGATTCGAACTTGGGTCCTCCGATCGGGGAGTCGGGAGTCTTATCCACTATGCCACAGCGCCCCCTCTTATGGCTATCAGCCATAAGAAGCAATGCAGTTGGTAGTAGTCGTCAGGCAACCAGCACTAGGCCGCATCAACACCATACAGTGTATTCAAATTCAAATTCAAATTTTATTTCACATGCTAAAAAGAAAAACATCACGTTTGTGATGACATGTGTATGTTCTATTCCTGATTCACAGTACATTGTATGAGCAATTAAACATCCAAGTGTTGTGTCTGTCACTCATTTCTGTTTCAACTGTCCTTTTTTTCTTTCTGTGTTGTAAAGATCTAAATTGGTCTATAATCCCAAGTTGCAGAAGCATATCTATTATTTAACACAAGCCACAGACGACATAAACATATTACATAGCTGTGATGATATTCAACTATCTACAGTTGTAGATCGCCCCCACCCACACATTAAAAGACAAACACACACATATAATGTGATTGTTGTTTGTTTTGTAACTTTTTCAGCTCTTAATTGCATTTGTCATCATTCCATGCAGAACATAGAGTGGTTTTTACAATACAAAGCACATAAAAGTACTCTAGATTTGTTTGTTTATTTGTTTGTTTGTTTTTTGGTGTCTTTTCTTTTTGTATGAGTGGTTGTGATTTTGTGCATGTGTGTGTGATGTGTGTGTGTGTGTGTGTGTGTGTGTGTGTGTGTGTGTGTGTGTGTGTGTACAGATGCTTGCTCAGCATAATCATCACCCCACAAAGTTGTGAACTATTGATATCAAGGGTGTACTCTCCCATTACTGCACACATAAAAGCATGCGGTCATGGCTATGATGCGCTTCAGGTATGAGTGAACTTGTCCCAACCCCTTTGGCAAACTCTACATAACCACGAAAACATAAAAATATCACATTCTTGATGGCTGAGAATATAGTCCTTTGCTTTACACCCATAAAAATCTATGTGACCTTTACTCATACATAAACCCAAACATGAAAACCCCATTCATGATTCAGTCATAAAATATTTGACACAGCCTTAATATTCTTGTTTTAAAAAAATAAAAATAAATAACCAGTATAGCTCCACTTGCCCGTATTCTGTTGGCAATTTTTAGGTTATTTGATCTTTAGCAGATTGTTGTAATTTTGATGAAATTTTGCTAGGCTTTATGATCACTACTGTTCAGATATAAGTAGACTTTTGTGGACGAATTAAAAGGTTTTCCATGAAAATTCATTTTGGCCTCCAAACTAAACTACGAAAAATCTGTGCATGGTTTCACCAGATATATTTTTGGGAGTAGTGATTTTGAAAATGTTCAAGATCATATTTGATGCATTTGTGTAGGTCTGTCATATCACAAAACATCCGACCATATAAAATTTCTGCAATAAAGCCTAAAATATAAGGAGATATCGGCATTTTTTTCAATAGACCATAACTGTACACGGGTTAGTCTAGAAACATTTTTATTATAACTATTGTTCACATTTTGCAGAGTTAACAGTACTTAACATCCATTATACTGTTTCAAATTTTTACAGTGGTTGTTTCTATCCCAAGCTCACATTTTAGAACTATTTTGAAACACGAAAGCTGGGTTTTTGTTTCATCTGCAAATGGTGAATTATGCCTTTAACTTAGCTCTATCACTTCTGGTTCTAGAGAAGAAGATTTTTAAAGATTTCTTTTTTTTTTTTAATTCATCTTTTTTTTTTCTTTTTTTTTTTTTTTTTTTCTTTTTTTTTTTTTTGGGGGGGGGGGGGGGTAAGGGTAGGGGGGGTTGGGGCCCCTTGGGGGTACCCCAGGAGAGGCATGGTGCCCATTTGGACAAACTGACATCTTTACCCCCTAGGGATGCTACCTGCCAAGTTTGGTGAAAATCCATCATGGGGTTTTCAAGAAGAAGATGAAAATGTAAAACGTTTACGGACGCGGGACGTTGGACGGCGGAAGAAAAAGCGATCACAATGATACGTAGCTCACTTGAGCCTTCTGCTAAGGTAAGCTAAAAAAGTAGCAAAGATGCACATATACTTAAAAACACAGCAGCAGAGAGACCAATGAGTGATAACTGTATAACCAGAAATATTTGCAACATGAATTTTTTGCGAATTGCAGCCGACAGCCAATTGAGCGTCATGAAATTTTTCGCGAATTGCCACCAGCATTCCGTAAGTACAGCATTGACAAAAACTTCCGCCGTTATTTTCATTTCCAAAATCTTGGCTCTTGAAAAATAAGCAGAATTAAAATGCATAGTGAAAATTTTTGGTTTTACACCGTCGCAAGAAAAATGCTTGAAGTGCATTTCCCTCATACCGTCTGTTAGCTAATTCCGTTGATTGGCAAATGAGGTGCTCAGGTGCCTCTCTTTTTTTGTGGCCAGTTTCCTTTTTCAAATCATTCATTTTTACTCGCCCCCTTTTCCTTTTGTTCCCTTTCTCTATTCTCTCTCTCTCTCTTTAAAGCATGATAAATTCACTTCATGTAGCACAGCACTTGTTCCCTCGCCTAAACCTATATTTACTGAATGTCAGTTGACTCAACACTGAACATTTCAACGCAGCCTTCAGACTGTTTGCACGAGAATGGTCGGGGGAAAATTCGCATTTAAACGCCGCAGCCCTATTTACCCCGGTTGCTGGGCCAGGTATTGACCTGCCCACAGCCGGGCTCCATGGGAAACAAGGCGCAACATGGCCAGCCGGCGTGCGCTCTCTGGTTGCACAAATACGTGTGGGCCTACCCTGAGCAAATCAATGAACGTGACAAGTCATTCTGGGCTAGTCTTTCAGATTCCTTGGGAGATACAGCACTATTTGAATGCATACAAAGCAACAGCAAAATAGAGGAAGGCGGCAAAAACCACTTTCCTCTCCATTTTATTATGGCAAGGCTGATGTGCTTCCCCATCCCCAAGAAAAAAGAATGATATGTGTACGGTGTAGACTATGTCTTTACATATATCTAATATGTCCGTCATCTATTTTTGACACCTCAACATCCCTCTGTTAAATCCCTGAAACAACTCCCCTTCCCACATTGCCCCCCCCCCCCACACACACACACACTAAACACACTTTACAATACATACACACACAGCGAAGTGACAAAATGATCATTCAGACCACAAAGGCAAGGAAACACTCACCCCAAAATTGTGAAATATGCATGCAGGATTGGGTTGTTTTGTTCTTTCTGCTTGCTGTAATTTTAACACCCTCCACTCAAGTACTGGAAGAGAAATTTGTTCGCTGGCATGCAATATTGATCTGGCTTTTAGGCTCCTGTAGACCTGCACACTCGCACCGCAAGTTAATCCCACATAGGTTTGTTTGTAGCATCAGGGGCTGCCGAACTGTGCAAGAAACGTATTAAAAACAGACATTTCACTGCTTAATCTATCTGATGCGACAACAACAACAAAACACCTCTTATCTTGTGCTCAACCTCTAATGCAATTATTAGTTGCACTGTACAAGAGCACCAAGTACAAAGAGTCCATAATAATGGCGATATTGAGAGAAAGTTATTGTGTGATCTGTAGCTAGAATTGTGCTGCAATACTTTTTGTAGGAAGCAACAGTCTAAAGTTAACATCTCAAAGGGATATTTCACACAAAACTGGCAAGAGTACTGTAACACCCGAAATTTTTGCGCACATGAAATTTCTTGAATTTCACAAGGAGCCAAGATTGGTGAAATTAAAATGCATGCCAGAATTCTTGTCTGCACTTGTCCACAGGGATTGCCATCATTCACCCCGCGTTCACATTGGTCTTTTTTACGTCTGACCGTTCACATTGGTATCTCATCTGTCCCCGAGCTGTGGGGGCAATTGGGGCTTCGGGCGAGCTCTGCCAGGCATAGCGCATGGGCACATTTGATGACCACAGCTGGACGCTATCAATTTCGCCCCAAGGTCACTCTCCCCTCCAAATCTTGTCCCCGTACCCGACTTGCTTGGCGGGGATGGGGGGGGGGGGGGTGGGGGTGACAAGTCCCAGTGAGCGTTCACATTATGGTTTTGGAGGAGAAAGTCCCACAGCTCGGGACTTATCCCGCATTGCGGGGACCAATGTGAACACGGGGTATGTGGCAATTCACGACAATCTCATGCCGTGAAAAAGGCTGTCGCCTCCTATTCACGAAAATTTCATGCCGTGAATATTTCTGGTCTTACAGTATCGTCAATCATCTGCCGTACAATGTGAAGAATATTGATCAAACTGCTTGCAAGAAATGTACATATTCTCCATTATTGAACTCAAGTCAAACTGAACATACCAGTCCTGAATTGAGCTGAACTGGAGTGAATCAAGAACAAGAAAGCACATTTCATCTCATGCATAACATGGCTTTTAATAGGTAAATGTTCCTCATCAGTGCCCTATTCAAGTGATGTGATGCAAAAAGATTTGAAGTAGAGCACAATTCCCCCATTCTGTACTGCATGACCAAATAGGTCAATTTACTAATTACTGACAATTCTGACATATTTTCCTTGAAGACTTCGTTTCAACAAAACTACCTGATTCACCTGTTTGCATTCAAAGACTTGAAATCCATTTATTACTATGATGTCAAGCAAGTTCTCTGGCAGCCAGGAATGCCTTTTATCAAAGTTATGTGTCAGATGTGAATACAAACTGTCTATTGTTTCAGCTGCATTGATGAAATGTTTAAAACACCAACAAAAACAGACAGACATGTAACAAGGATGAAATTGTTTTCATTGCCAACAGATGGCTTTGAATACTAGAGGCACATCTGTTAGCTAGGCAGCAAGCAATAGAGCAGTGTCCAAAGTGGCATAATATAAAAGGTACATTATCACTATTAAAAAAAAAATCAAAATTTGGGTTGTAATCAGGGTCACATCTTTTTGATTCATCGTTCTCACTTTTAAAAATTTTGAACTTGGGTCGCAATCATTTGCGAAGAGCCATAAAACCTGTGTATGACTCAAGGTCAACCTCACATCCCCATGAGCTACCACTTTCAAATTTTTAGAAAGACAAATTGGTTCAGCATGGCTGGGTTCCTTATACTACGAATTGTGTAATGTGTACAGTGCAGACGTGTACGAAGTTTGTCAAAGTTACAATACGTATCAAAAACTGCCTGTAAATAACAGAAAGCATTTATGGCTTTACATGAAATCTATTTTGCAATATCAGACCAAGCCACCAGAATGCAGGTGGTGCAATTTTGCAGTGAATACGGCAGACAAAGTGGCAACAGCCAGGCAGAATGGAGGGATTTTTTTTTTCAATATTGTTTTACATCAACAGAGTGAGATGGCTGTAATTCTGTACCTGATTTTGTAAAACCTGGCAGGATAAGAAAAAATACTCCATATTGTCCCTCCCGAAGTCGCAGCATTGGTAAGGGAATGTCGTGCTAGACACTTGGGATGACCAGTTGCAAGGTATGAATGAAGAGCAGAATTATTCACATTTGTGACCTGCTACAACACAAGGATCCGTAAGACGGAAGGGGTACATTTTCAGAAGCTGACATGACATCATTTCCTTACTCTTCAGCTTTGATTTCACATATCACGGCTCATAAAATTAGTCAGTTGCGGAGATATCGATGATTTTATGGGGGCATGTCTAGTGGTCTCAGAAATCAGCGTTTCGAGAAAACTGTCTTCAAAGTTTTCCTTCCAACGCAATCGTGATCACGGAGGTACATGTATTCCAGACAGTTTTCACCTCGTGACAATAGAAGGTGTGCTCTGTATGTAGCAACCTCCGCAATGTTCATTCAAGCTTAGCACCAGCGGTCCACACACGACCAATCAGTAATCAGGATGCCATGTATTGACCAGTAAGGCTGTGTTTATCCAACTTGAGAGAGAGAATCACGTTTCAAAATGCATTTGGAACGGTGTTTGCAAACGTGGTTTGAAACGCGATTCTCGGGGTGCCGCGTTTATTTAACCATCATAAAATCGTGATTCGAGTGGTGTCACTGCGCAGCTGCTTTGCGCGGTTTGACTCCAGAAGTAAAGGTCAACTGCATACCATCAAACATGCCTCATCAGTCACACACAAATAATGGGTAGAGAACACAACTGGAAACAGCTGGGATTCGACCTTGAGGCATAAACGCGTTTCAAAACGGCATTGCGTTTATCTACTCACAGAACGGCGATTGTGGTCTCAAACGTGTTTCAAAACGCCCTTTGAAAGGTGTTTCAAAATGGCGTTTCTGAACGCGTTTGAAAACACGGTTCCGTATATCTAACTCCTGAAAATGCCTCAAACGCGTTTAGGATCGTGATTCTGCCTCAGAAACTTTTTAGATAAACGCAGCCTAAAATCACTCCCTCATTGCTAGGGGCAGAGTCTATCTGCGGCGCTAAATCCAAATCTTCGGACACGTTTCTGTTCTGTTTTAAAAGTCGGAAAATCATGGCCCAGAAGAACGCTAATTTTTTTTTTGCCTTTTCTTTGCTCACTTGGCTTCAAAATTTTGACAGACGATAGACGAAACATTAAACTACAAAATCATGACAAAAACAGAAATTGGATGGTTTTGACCGATTTTGATGATTTCACTTCAAACTCAAATTTGTTGGCTCAGCCGTCAGCGACTTTCGGATCCTTTTGTCATGGCGGGTCACATTTGTTCTTGTAATCTACGATTACTGGTAGAATGGGATGTAATAACGGTATGTTTCCTACACGTGTTACACATCCTTACAAAACTGTAGGAGAAACTTTCTTTTCAATCTTCTTAATCCACAAACTAAAAGAGCTCATTATCAGCCTACTGGAGATGTTATTTTGATCTTGCAAGAACAATCAACATCGCCTGATATTACAGCTATACTGTATAATGTCCCATACTTTTGTTTTCATTAAACATTGAATTTGGCAGCTGTTTGGAGTAAATCATGAGCTCTGATACTATACAATTATAATGGATGTTTTACTAGTCATTTCATATGTACGTGTATGATGTCAACTTCCCTGAGACAAGTTTTTTGAGAAAGGAATGCTGTATAGATATTCCTACAAGCATAAAATATTTTTTCAGAGACATTGTCCAACATACTTATTCCAGGATCTAAGTAAAATTTGAAGAAAAACACAAAGACCATTGACAAGTAACGTTTTAAAGACATATCATCCCTTTGGCATGCAAATTTTTGAAAATTTGGTGAGAACACTTAGTGTGTAGGTATTGAAGAAAACACTTTTTGGAAACCTCCTGTAAATTTTGAACGCAAGAGGGTCTTTATAAAATTTGTTGAGTTAAATTGACCATTAAGATTCGAATAATTTTTTCATACTTTGAAAAAATTACAAATCTAAACTACTAGTCTAGTTTTACAGACCTGTGTGATGCACTTATGTAGTTCATGTTACAAGTGGTGTGTTGTTATTTGCCATAGATAACAAAGTAAAAGCTAAGCTAGTGAATTCTTCCTTTCTGACAGCTTTAACATGAATATCGTTTGTTCAAAGTATAAGTATCATATTACAACCACAGGAGGAATGCAGCTATGCCTCGTACACAGAATACGTTACGATGAGCATTTGGTGCATTATTTGAATTTTAACAGCTAACAACCTTCAAATATCACAGAAATGTTATAGCTTTACAATAGTCTTGTCATTCTGATGGAATATATCATATTCTGTGCTATTTGGGAAGGAATGTAAAAGGGATGGCCCATCTATAAAGGAAGCAGACTGAAAACAGGGTTCCCACTATGCTTATGAAATACAAAAAGTTTGCATGTTTGCAGTTTGCATGGGATAAAAACAGCTAGAAAACTTTAACAGAACTGTAGAAATTCTTTGTCAAAGTTTGTCGTATGCCACCAGAACAGATTCAATCCAATAAAATCTTTCCATCGACTTTAAAATCTGATACAGTGAATCCATCTGTGTCACGATGGCATATTGTGTTATGTTGCAGTTCGTAGACTTTTAGATCTTTTCTCAGAGTATGCATCAGTTCAGATAATGGACAGACTCAACCAAATTTCCACTCACAACTGCAGACCCTTTGATGTGCCACAAAACCGCATGTGAGCAGACTGTACTATCCTTCACACCATTATTCAAATTTCTGCAGCGAAGCAAGAAATTAAAGCCCATTTCCATGGGTGACTGGGAACTCTCTGGCACTGGGGGAAGCTGTGCGGTGAGGCGCGAGCACGGTTGGTAAAGCAAAGGCAAGTGTGTGCGACCCGTTGCCTCGCCCATAGCTGTGTGGGCTTTACACACATGGCTTACAACCGATATATTTGACACACTATGAAAAAAGAAAAGAAAAAAAAAAGCTTTATACGTGTAGCAATGATAAATGTAGTCAATGTATGATACGACACTGAACATCTGTCTACGGAGAGGCAATGTGTGCAAATGTGTAGGAGTTCAAGGTGCTCAAGGACTCAAGAGTACTGAACCAATGGTGTAGATCACATACAAGTACATGTACAATGTACATTGAAGACCTTATTTACAGTAAACACTGCAAAGCTGTAAATATTTCTGGCTCTACACCTATGTACTATATGTGTGCTAGAGCACCAAAGATAATAATTTAGAGTAGGGTTTTTCCCCCTTTTAATCAATATTCATGTATACAGAAGAACAACCATAACAGAGTATTTCTGGCAGACAGCACGCATTGAGGGCTGCCTGCACTTCTGCATTGCATGAGACACATTTTGCGTGCTTGGCCTTCGCAGAATCCCTACAATGGAAGTTTTGCAAACAGCAGCAAAATCTCATACGGCATCGAACACTTAATCCATCTCCCCCACAACACATTCCATTATTGACACATAAGGATGCACACTTTGCAAACACATCTTCCAGTGTTTGCCGTTCTATTACTAAGCACCTTCTTGTTTAGAATATGATTATTATAAAATGGGTTCAAGAATGTAGCCAATTGGAAGTGCTGAAATGAGTCACGTGTGCCTGCATTAATTTCTCACTAACATCCACGGCCTGACGTCACAATGTTTACACTAGCAGTGCGCACTCGATCAGTTGTTACAAGTGCGTCGCGCGCTACTATACGCGCTGTCAATCCTGTAAACAACTTCTCGTTCGGGCTGCCGGCCGGCCTTTCTTGTGTGCATAACATGTGTGGCGAACAATACGTACAGTACTTAAATGTGCGGGATTTCTGAGTGCGACGTGCGTAAATGTTTGGGACGAACATCTTCGGACATCTTACAAAGGTACGTGAAAAATGCTGTTAGTTTTCGACCCATTTTATAAAACAGATGACGCACAGGATTATTTTGTGGCATTAGTGGAGATGCAGCTCACTCTCGGGTATTTACAATGTAGTGCAACATGCACTTGGCTTCGCCTCGTGCATGTTTCACAATTGTAAATACCCTCGAGTGCGCTACATCTCCACTAACGCACTCTATCCTGTGCATCATTAGTATATCATTCATGCCACATGCATTCATGGGATCCACTGGATCCTTCCTCTTGGCATCATACAACCCAAATGGCTACCACACCTACGAAAAGCCTTTTCCCCCACACTCTTGTCAAGCCTGATTTTTTGAACTGTATAAAGCTCAACAGCAGGATCATTGATGGTTGGTGTAGACCTACACACTTAAAAAAACCTGACATCTATAGGCAATTAGTGGTTTTGAGAGAAAGCATTGCCAATTACGGAGAGGTTGGTTAATATGTTGTACCCTACCAGAGGTGCCATCCAAGTACAGTAGAGGGCTTTTTACACTTGTAAATTTTTGCTTAGCCCCGGACCAACGGTGGGGCTAAGGGGGGGGGGGGGGGGGGGGGGGGGCCTTAGCCCCACCGTTGGTACGGGACTATCCTTAGCCCACTTTCTGTTTACACTCGTTTTTGCCAAAGTGGGCTAGCCCCACCGATAGTACGGTACTCCCTTATAAAAATCTTAGGTTGCGGCAAGCTTGCAGCAAGCTTGCGGTAAGCTTGCGGCAACCTTAATTAGCTTGTATTAAAGAGTGCAAGCTTGCGCATGCTTATTGCCATCTTACTGCAAGCATGATACAAACTTGGCATCCCCTGGTAAGCTTGCTGCAAGCTTGCGGTAAGCTTGCTGCAAGCTTGCGGTAAGCTTGCAGCAACTTACCATTAGCTTGTGGACGATTGCAAGGTCGCAGATATGATTGCAAAAATAATCGCAAGCTTGCAGATTGTGTCGCAAGCTTGCAGATAAGTATGCAAGACCATATGAAAGCTGTGCAAGCTTATGACAAGCTTGCGGTGAGACAACTAACAGCTCTGCAAGCTGGCCGTAAGCTTGCAAGTAATGCAGAAATCTCCGCAAGCTTACCACAAGCTTGCAGGCCATTATCAGAATTTCTGTGAGCTTGTCGCAAGCTTGCAGGTTGTTAAAGAAAACTCCTCAAGCTTACTTAAGCTTGTGAACTGTGATCAAAATCTTTGCATGCTTGCTGCAAGCTTGCGGGTTAGAACTTCGCAAGCATGCAAAATGCAGTCAAAATCTTCGTGAGCTTGTCCCAAGCTAAAGCTTGTGGGTAAATTGTTAGAGCAAATTCTGCAACCTTACCGCAAGCTTACTGCAACTGTATGGCCACAATCAAAATCTTTGCAAGCTTGTCGCAAGCTTGTCGCAAGCTTATAGGTTAATTGATAGAGAAAATTGCCTGGTGCCCTCTCAGTTACAAAAAAGAAAGTTACTTTGTTCACTCTGAAATTCAAAATGGCGGTTTGACTGTTTCTGTGTGCAGCTTAGATTTAAGGACAATAATTCTGTTAAAGGTATGAAATTGATTGATACTATTATAACTAACTGCATGCATTAACATGCTGAATAACTTCACCATATTTTCATTCCCCATAAACCTCAATAATCTACACATTTTAACAAAGTAATCATAGTAACTTCCCCTAAATGTGCAATACAGTCCCACCCATTGTAATTTGTGTGTGTATTAACAGGTATTTTTATTGTTACATATAACTCAATACCGGTACATTCTGCATACCTCTTTTTTTTTTAATAGTAAAATAAATGAATGTATAACAGATTTGAGTGTATTATTTATACTTCATCCTTTTTTTTTTATGTTTCACTTTTGTGCAAATTTCAATTAAATTTCCTAATTGTATCCCCCGAACAGAGTTCGGAGGATACTATGGATTCGGCCTCGTTGCACCGCTGCGTCCGCTGCATCCGCGTCCGCCACAGAGATTTTCTTGTGAGAGCGCTCTACTGGCTGCAGTTCTTCGTAGATCATCTTTAAATTTGGCATGAAGGTGTATTATGGTACAACGAAGATGTCTGTTGTTTCTGGTGATGGCGCCCTCGCTTGTTCTGTCTTTATACATGAAAATAAGGTCAATTTAACAGGGTCTGCTTGTGTGTGCAACGTACGCTGGCCTTGTTTCTTGACCGATTTTTTTTTTCAAATTTGGTAGGCCTATGTATTAATGTATCATAGTCAAATCTATACACCTACGTGTATACCTATTGATAATGCTGCCCTCACTGTTCCACCTTTTACAGGGTCAAAGGTCACCCTGATCATGTCAAAATTTGCAAATGTGCTTATATATGCAATAACTTGATTGTTACTCAACGGATTTTATTCAGACTTGCTAAGGAGGTGTATGGGTGGTCATTCTACATGAAGGACACAACAGTTTGTGGTGATGGCGCCCTCAGTGTTCCGACTTGGATGCCATGTCACATTTCTTGTGTGTGCTCTATCAGCCACATTTCTTATCAGATTTACTTCAAATTTGGCAAAAAGGTGCATCATAGTGAAATCAAGGTGCCTATTGTTTTTGGTGGTGGTGCCCTCGCTTGTTCCGTCTTTATACATGAAAAGGTAAATTCAACAGGGTCTGCTTGTGTGTGTGATGCTGGCCTTGTTTCTCGACTGATTTTTTTCAAATTTGGTATGTAAAGGTATCATAGTCAAATCTATACACCTATACCTACAGTGTATTGATAATGCTGCCCTCACTGTTCTAGCTTTTACAGGTTCAAAGGTCACCCTGACCATGTCAAAATTTGCAAAAATGCTTAAATATTTATGCAATGACTTGATCGTTACTCACTGGATTTTACTCAGACTTGCTATTTTAAAGGAGGTGCGGGTGGTCAATCTACATTGTACATGAAGGACACATAACAGTTTGTGGTGACAGCGCCTTCAGTGTTCCGACTTGGAGGCCATGTCACATATCTTGTATATGCTCTATTCATAGCTATTTAGAAGCGACATTTCTTGTCAGATTTTATTCAGGCTTGCTATGGAGGTTTTGTGGGGGGTTATTCTAGGTACCGGTAACAAAAGTTTTCATTGACAGCGTCCTCATTGTTCCAACTTTTAAGGATATGTCATATTTCTTGTATGTGCTGTATAGTACTACATGTAACCTCAATTCTTATGGGATTTAATTATTCAGACTTGCTAAGGATCGGTAAACGAATGATCATTGTACATGTACATGTAGGACACAACAGCTTGTGGTGGTGGTGCCCTCAGTGCTCCAACTTAGATGCCAGTCACATTTCTTGTGCATGCTCTATCAGCCACATTTCTTGTTGAATTTTGTTCAAACTTGCTATTGAGGTTTATGGGGAGTTATTCTAGGTAACAAAAATGTTCATTGCCAGTGCTCTCATTGTTCAAACTTTTATAGGATGACATGTTATATTCCTTGTATGTGCTATATACCAGCCTCATTTCTTGTCAGATTTTATTGTATCCTGCGACAGTTGCCATATTATACAACATTCTGGCCTAAAGTAATCCAGATGGGGAATGGGAGATTGGTTCAGGGGATACAATGTATGTGAAGAGTTGTTCGCAAAAACCGATAAGTCCATATTTACCAAATGGAGATATTTGCGATTAAAGGTCAAGAAAAATAAAGAGAATAATAAGGAAATTTTTGCTTCTTTTGACCGTAACTTCAAAAATGTACCTTTATATGTAAGGACCAATATATCATTTTAAGGGTATAATTTGTACTTTATAACAGAAACCGTACTTCAAAATCTTCAAAAATGGACTTATCGGTTTTTGCGAACAAACTCTTCAAGTGCTCGAACGGGTCTCCTGTGCGAGCGCTCTATAGTAATCAAATTTCTTAATTTCTTTAAAAAACTAAGCTTGCAAAGGCTTGCGACAAGCTTAGCAGCAAGCATTCCGCCAACTGGTGGCATAGCACACAAGGTTGCAAACTCCCTGCAAGCTTGCAGGTCAGCTAGCCCTGCAAGGTTGCCAGAAGTCAATACACAAGACTGCAAATTTGCAGGTCAGCTACCAGTAGCCCTGCAAGGTTGCGGCAAGCTAATATGCAAGGTTTCAAACTTTGTGCCAGCTTGCAGGTCAGCTAGCCCTGGAAGGTTGCAGCAAGCTAGCATGTTAGGTTGCGGCTGCTCATTTGAATATAAAATTTGGAACCCTGCAAGCTTGCCGCAAGCTTGCCACAGACTGGCCCGCAAGCTTGCGGCAAGCTAAAAACTTTGTGCAAGCTTGCAGGTATGTGAGCTAGCCCTGCAAGGTTGCAGCAAGCTAGTATGCAAATTTGCAGCAGCTCATTTAAATATTTGGAACCCTGCAAGCTTGCTGCAAGCTTGCTGCAAGCTTGCTGCAAGCTTGCTGCAAGCTTGCCACAGGCTGGCCCGCAAGCTTGCAGTGAGCTGGCCGGCAAGCTTGCGGCAAGCTAAAAACTTTGTGCAAGCTTGCAGGTATGTGAGCTAGCCCTGTAAGGTTGCAGCAAGCTAGTATGCAAATTTTTGGCAGCTCATTTAAATATTTGGAACCCTGCAAGCTTGCTGCAAGCTTGCCGCAAGCTTGCCGCAAGCTTGCCAAGATCTGGCCCGCAAGCTTGTGGCAAGCTAATCCGCAAGTTTGCGGCAAGCTTGCGAGGCATGCTTTACAGATTTGTATAAGGGCTATCTGGCCCTGCAAAATAGCAGGGGTTAGCACCGCAATTGCGGTGCCAAGCAAGTGAGTGTAAACAGAACGAAAAAATAATCCTGGGCTAAGCGACGGAGACGAAGTCCGACCTTCACTGACCAATCAGAAACGAGGTAATCAAATGCTGCCGGTGCGTGCGTGTACGTGTACAGTACACAGCGTAATTATGAATATTCATGTGGTTTGGAAAGTCCGGGGCTAAGAAATACAAGTGTAAAAAGGTCAGTTTTCTCCTAAGCCCCGGACAAGAGATAGTACGGGACTAATTGGCGAGTGTAAAAAGCTGAAAAAATTGGTACGGGACTAACGATAGTCCTGGGTCAGAGAAAGTCCGGGGTTAAGAAACACAAGTGTAAAAAGCCCTTAAGTGGTCACCGCTTGATCTGGAAGGGTTGGGAAACAAGCTTTCTTCCCATTTAACCCATTGATGAAGGGCTGATTTTGCTACAACCCGCATTTCCCATAGACACTTGCCAAAGTATACTCGGGACTCGCCTCAACGGGTTAAGTGGTGCTTCCGCTATTAATGTGGTAGCTAGTATTGGCCAGTGTAAACCACACAACATGAAGCCCAGTATGTGGGCATTACACTAAACCATGCACAGTTTTTAAACCAACTGATATCCATAGCAACAATTACCTATGCACATGCTACAACATGCAGACACAAAATGGCGATAAACAGAGACACAGCAGTCTCGTAATTTCGGCAACTGAATCAACTGAACAAACTTTTACTCACTTGATCCACAAATATAACCCTTTTTAGAGTTGACAGTAGTACATATCAAGTCATGATGCCTATGACCCTATCAATGCAGAGAAAGTGGCAGTACTGCTAGCTTTAAAGGCATAATTTACCATTTGCAGAAGAAGCAAAAATCCAGCATTAGTGCTTTAAAATAGTTCTGGAATGTGAGTTAGGGATAGAAACAACCACTGTAAAAATGTGAATTCGTATGATTAAATACACAAAATGTGAACAATAGTTAAAATAAAAATGTTTCCAGACTTAACCGTCTACAGTTTTGGTTTAATGAGAAAAATACTGATATCTCCCTATATTTCAGGCTTTATTGCAAAAATTTCATATGCACATATGCATCAAATGTGATATCTTGAACATTTTTTTTAATTACTGCTCCCAAAGGTAAACAAGACCTTTAACATGCACATTACGACAACACTGACTGCGACAAAAACATCTTTCTCACATTCATTCTCAGTTGTGGGTGTAGCATTTCAGAACTGAAACTGTTGTATGATATACCGTGTCTTCACGTACAACCTACATTGTAGGTATGAGACGAAAAGGACATACAGAGCTCGGCATTCATGAAATTTTCCTATACTTTTAACAATCTGTAGAATTGCTTCAACAAAAAACAAAAAAAAAAATCAGACCCTCTGACAATGTACAAAATCCTTTTTCTGATTTTATGCATTGATCAGAACACAACTACACAATTTTGTTTTTTGTTTTTTTGACAATCATGAAATAGCTGTGGTTAACAGCATGCAGGCAAAGTTTAGAAAAAGCCTGTGTGTATGTGTGTGTGTGTGTGTGTGTGTGTGGGGGGGGGGGGTTATAACAAAAGTATCTACCCAGGTCAATTGTAAGAGTTCTTTTCCTTTTCTTTTTTACACTTTTGTAACAACTTTTCATTTGTAAACACAATGCATTGTATAAAAATAGGAAGCTTGATAGTCTGACAACCCAATACAGTATCACAGTCCATTGCAAAATGAGCAAATGTAGCACAGATGAATTGGTTCACTGTGGAGTATACTGCAGGCACGTCGGCCCCGCCGTGTTTCTCACCAAGGAGGTATCAGGATTCTTTTCACAGGAGTTTAGCCGACAGATTAGCAGCACTTCTATCAATTTACTTCCACCGCTAAGCCAGGAGTCTGAGCTCAAGGCAAGTTGTCTGCGCAGAGATACTGACTTTCAACACATTCCAGCGTGCGAGCCAATATTTCGTGATCCTGCCTAAGACCAGTTGTCACCTGGCAAATGCGCCGCCCCTTAGCGACTAGAACGTGGAAATGTCGCTATCTCGCTCCCTCTTGACACCCTGCTTAAGACGGCTCGATTGCCTGCCTCTGATAGACAAGACAGTGCTGTACCACCCTCAGCCTTCCACCCCTGCCGCCTTTCTCTCCCCCTCGCAGTAAAACCAAACGACGAGCAAAGTGGAATTTCATAGTGCACACATTCCCAATCGAAGAGACACCGCAGTTGAGTCATAAAGTAATTGTACTATAGCATGCAAGCAGACATTGGCTCATCTACTCAAAACTTGACAAACTAGCAGGCAGGAGTTTGAATAGATTGATAGATCAAATGAAAACAAAAGTACTGACAATATACCATCTGTGTACCTACAATGTTCCCATGAATGCAATGAAACAAAATACAGCATATCTTAACATTTCTGGAGGAAAGTTTACAACCCGTGAGCATTAGCAGTTACCCCAGAAGAGCACTTCCAGGTATGCACAATGCTCAAGCTGTCTCGAGTGGATAGAGTAAAATCAGACATTTTACAAGTCATAGAATAACAAAGTCAGAACATTTTAAAATTTTCCATGATTCCATCACTAGCAGCAACAAGAACATGACACAATAATACAATGTATTAGAAAGATGATAACGTCAAAACTCTTGAATCAGTTTGCACACGAAAATATCATTGCACTCAAGCTTTCCACTGAACTCCGCAATAATCAACCCTCTGCCTAATCCCTTTAAGTCATAATTTCTCAGTAAGTGCAAGGTAACAACAAAAATTATTATGAAAGACATACATGTAAAGCACTGTTGTTTTCTTCAGGACATGTACAGATGGGAAATCAGGTGAATAATTGTGTGTTGATCATTGGCAGATCTCATCTTTATACTACTGTTTGAGGTTGCCACTACTGATCAGATTTTGGAAAATGTAAAATCATATTACTCTCTTTATTGAAACTGAAACATCTGCCCATATTTTGTTTGATTCTACAAAAGATACACGCTTGAACTATACCCTGATTCCTAAAATATCTTGATTCCTGATTTCAAAGATGTATACAATTCCATTTTTGTTAACAACAGCAGACTGACAGATGCATGATTTTTACGAGCGCCACGTGGTTTCCTATACACACACACCGTAATGCATTCTTTATTGTTTGAGTTAACTTGCCTAGGTGTACATGAACTCAATAACACGAGCAACACACTCTCTTTATACATGTTGGAAACCAAACAATGGCTCCAATGGCATGAATGGCCAGACCTGGAAACGGCCTTTCAGCCTTTCCATAGAGCAGGGAGCACGTACGGTACAGGAATGCCATCTCTCCGGAAGTCAATAATGTCATTAGCCTGATTGAACACACATAATTTGCTTGGCTCTTCATTATCTTCTCCATCTAACCTCATTCGGTGAGATTCTCTACAGCCCATCCCTCCCCCCCCCCCTCCACCCTTCCCCTATCTCTTCTACTCCCTAGAGCTATGAAACTTCAAGTTCATATCCCCTTAAGCTCCATTTCCACATTGATTCTTTCAAATGCCTCTCTTCCATGCTCTATAGTGACATTTTCTAGTACCCCTCATGTGTGGCACAGAAAAACCTAATAATGCTGTATACACTGCTTACAGTCGCTGACGGAGAAAAGAATTTAGGTCCGGATGTCACTTCATGATTTTTTTTAATTTCCAAACCTCTCTCTGATTCCCTTCATCTTTCCATCCTTTAAACCCTTTTCATCTTTTAAGTGTAGTAGTGCTATTCATTTAAGAATTAAATGTCAATTTTTTTTTCCCGATTGATTTTCGCGGTAACAAATCAAGAATGCCTAATATTTCATACTTGATTTTGAAGAGAATAAAATAATTCAAAAATGTCAGCACTGTTTCTTTTCTTTCAAGTTTTCCTCTCTTCTTTCAATCTCTCTTTCTTTTTTTGTCTCTTCCTTTCACTCTCCAAATCTCTCTTTTCCTGGACTGTCATCAGGTAATTTGACGTAGTGGAGATTTTTTCCTCCCCTCCCCATTTTTTTTTTTTTTTTGTGCACTTTGTGCTCTACTTATTTGCGTTTCCCCTCCTATGGGGTATGACACGGATTGGACGGGACAGAGATTTCCGTCAATACAGATCTTGTGAATCACTGCAGCTGTACAGCTACTTCCTACATGAACTAGATTCAGATACTAGAATGCACTACGTACCTCCTCTGTGTGTATATCAATGCATTGTGTGTCAGTATCAGCACCGGTGAGGGAAACCGATAAAAAGAATATTTGTACATGTAATTACATGTATCAAAAGTACACACTCTCTCTCTATCTCTAGATTCAAAAGGCCTTCACACAAGCTCGGTGTAAATTTTCTTCCTACAGGCTCTTTTTTCTCTTTTTTTCTTTTTGCATTAATGTGTATGTAAATATACAATGTGTATACAATGTATGAACAAATACAGCTTATAATATTACATCAATGCCAAACAAAAACTACGGATTGGTTTGCCTACCAAAGATGATTACTGACTTTAAAAGTTTAACCCCCTCCCCCCCCCCCCAAATGAAGAAAATGAAGAGTGATTGTAAGAATAAAGCAACAACCAAAAAAAAAAAATGCTAAACAATGTGCAAGATATCTGTCAATGATCTGTATAACCTCATTCTCAATAATCTGTATATCAACCTCATTCTCAATGAAAGCTCTCTTCATAGAGTATTATGTGAAGCATACGAAAACAACAAAGAAAAATTACAGTGCATTTAATAGAGCAGCTGAGCACACATATCACAATATGAAAAACTCTTATCTTTTTCATGTTGTTTGCTTAGATATGACATAATTTTGGCATATATACTCTTAATTTGCTCAGTTATGGTCTTTAGTCATGTATTACATGGATCAATGCACAAAATTACACCACTGAATACACATCTCATTATCTGATAAATCGTATTACTGCAGATTCTTGTGAGAAATTCTTGTTAGAAAATAAGTTCAAGACGTTCGACTTTCGTCTTTAAATGTCACTACTATCGTTGCATAGATATATATGAATATTTGTACCCTTCCTATCAAATTACATTACCAATGCACATACTTGCCTGAAGAAAAAAAAAAGCTTAAGCAAAACTTCAGCTACATTTGACTTTCAAAGGTGAGAGATTTTGCCCAAAAATCTATTAAAGCAAGGCTCTGCACCTCATACACAGTTGTAGCATACCTGGGCAAGGTACCAAAAATATCAATTGAATATTGTTGTTCTTTTTCTTTTATAAATCTTGACAAGATCTACAATACCGGTACAGAGACAGGGAACATAAGAACATGATGCCTCAGGCACCCTTCAGGGAAGCATCATAAAAAGTAGCAAAATGAAGTATAAAATTCTGTATGCATGTACTAGCACATGTATGTAGAGTAATGTCGTGCATGCTGCATATAAAATGTATAAGGGTGCTGCACTGATGTCGTGCCATCCCCTATGTACACATTTGATCGATATTAGGGCCACAAGGCAAGGATCATACACAAACATGTCAGACGAAGGGGGAACAATCACTAGCACATCACCGCAATAACTATGTATTTCTTCGCTCCTTATTCCCGTCACCATTTGGCTGCAGAGCTACAAAAAAGGCTCATTAGACCCGAACAATCTTGTCTCTGATCTTGTCAAAAGCACAGAGGAACTCCCCGCTGAGCCATACCTACGATAAGAGAGAATATTGCTCGGAACCAACACCTACACTGTACCTTGAATATATGAGGAGTTTTCATTCTACATCCAATCAGATTCCACACTTTGATATCCAAGTCACATGACTAAGACATCATTAAGAGGTCCAGCTGGAAGCGTATCATGATTATTCACAATTACACAAGTGTATGGGGTTTGATTTGGGATTTGATTTATTATGAGCACACAGTATGTACATGGCATTTGATGATTTTAGACAGGATATTTGTATTTATCTATGTAAACATTAGTAAAGTTTTGGTTTTTTTTAAGTATTAAGATTTTATGTTTAGGTTTATGTTAAAAAATAAATAAAAAAGAATTTGGGATTTAATTTATTGTAAATATATGATGTTATATAAGATCCGATGTTATATGAATCCGTAATTATTGTTAATGGATTGTTGTTATTTTTTAATGAGAAAGTTAAAGTGGATTTTTTGGAAAAGAAATTAATAAGGTTTTAAATTAATTAAAGGGTTACAGAGTAAGGAGAAGGAAGAGAGAGGGGGAGAGGGGGAGAGAGGAAAAAAGAGAATGACTTTCATAAGAGGGACAGAGAAGAAAAAAATCATAAGAATGAGACAAAATTTATTATTAACATACATTGTAGAAATGTATGTTTTAGAATCAAATATTGCGTATTTTAATTAATTTGTGTATATATGTATATTTTTTGTCAATTTGTTCATGATTGTGTAACTGTAATTGTTGAGTGTGTCTTTCATTTAAATATGTAATATGTATAAAACATGTTATTTGGTAATGTCCTTTGTCGATGACTTGTGTCTCCTGTTTAATCTAGGAGGCAACCTAGGCCTTCTATGTCACATTGTTTATTCATATAATAAAGAATGTTGAACAACTCTTTTTTTAAGTTGGTTTTCAATTCACATTTTTTTATTCATTTTCTTTATAAGTTTGTTCATTCTCGGTTTGATATTAAATATACAAGCCCTGCTCTGTTTCGATTTCAGTGCCTTTTATCTAAACATAACAAACTGTACCACACTGTGCAAGGAAGTATGATCACTGACAAAGCACATACAGCTGTTGTATTTGTAAATCTCTCCATTCCATAAAGGAGCTTCATATTGCCATGCAATGTTTGGTTCAAGGCTCAGACATTCGACATACACATTGTTGTACTTTTCTACAAAAAAGAAAAAAATGTGCTATTTTAATTCTTGCAATGACAATAAAATACCTGCAATTTAGACTGAGCTATTATAAATTTGATGGCTCATTATATACTTGAACAGTTTTATAGGATGGTGGGGCATCTACCAGCAATTCATTTTATTCTAATATTCAATGTGGTGGGGGCAATGAAATCATAGTCTAACGCATATTGGAAATAGATTATAGACATTTTTACATGTTAAGGTCTTGATATGTGGGTATAATGATTTTTTACGAAGCAAAGCAAGCAGACAAGCAACATGATATTTTTACCATCCATGCATGGAGCTCAAAGCTTGTTTTACACTTCCTTGCATTTCGTCATTTTCAAAATGAAAGCTTTAAATGATGACTATTATTTGGTAGGCATGCCTTTCGCTTGTGGTCTGTTTGTTTTCATTGTTTGTTTGTTTTTCAGACTGTGATATACAATCTATTAAACTGGAAAATCATTTTCAAACAGTCTATGTTCTTGAAGGCATGTTCAGCAATACTAAAGTATGAATGGTAAATGCTTAAGAAAATTTGTGAAGGACTTCCATGAAAAATCCTACATTAGCACTTTGAATATATCCACATTTCATACGATAAACTTGGTGTTGAAAATGATATCTGTATTATTCTGCTTGCTCATCAAGTTCCATTCCCTGCCTCACCATGAACTTTGTGCAGTATTTTGGGTAAAACAAATCTTTGGTATTTAAATGCTAGTTAACCTCTGCCATGTTGTGGCACCTGTTAACATATTCAATTCAATTCAATTCAATTCATCTCATACATTCATTCAGTAATAAAAAAAAATTGTTTGGATGACAGTATAAAATGTTTGACAAATGTAGCAGGTACAGTTCAGAGAAAGCCAGAGGCTTGTTAAAATAGAATCAAATCATACACATTTATATTGCAACCTAAAAGTTAAAATATCAAATGACAGAAGTTACCAACAATATAAAAGGAGCACAGAGAGAATAAAACATAATGAAACAGGCATGAAATCCAAATTTATACAAAACATATTTGGCAGTCACAAGTTTGAGAAGGAATACGATGAAGTATCTAGTCCAGTTTGGAAAACTCTCTTCACAGTGATTTTTTTTTTCTTTCCCTTCTCTGGTTTTTATCTGATGAGGTGTTGGAGGCACAATTGACAAATGTGACACATAATTTTGACTATATCTTTATTGTGATAATGGACACATCAGCCCATTCTGTGGACAAAAGGGGAGCCACAATATGAAATTGCTACTTAACACAAGATGGTCTATGACCAGTACAGTGTATTGTCACCTCAGAGTCACAGATTTATAATAATCTACCATTGGTCATCTTCCACGCTTATGACTTACAGAAATGACATAATTTTGGTATCCCTAGAAAAAAAAAATCAAAGGAAAAAATTATACAACTACAAGTTTGTTTCGTTCTTTTGCTTGGAGAAATAATGTTGAATCATTTACCAGTATACCACATGCTCATTCATTTAAGAGTATAGTCAAGAAGGTTTAAAGGGAAGCAGTCCTGAGATTTTCACTGTACTGATAATTAAGAAGAGTAAAAAATATAACCTTTCACCAATTTATACGCATGGACATCAAAAATTGTCTCCGTACGCGATTTTTAAAAAATAATTCCTGCAAGCGATCGTGTAAGAGCCTGCCAAAAGGTGCAACGTCATTGATGCCCTACTCTCAAGTTGACAGCCGTGCCTCAGAAAACCAATTTAAGTGTTAAAAATGATCATATCTGATTTTTTCATAAAATGTGACAATATGAAGTTTTATTATTTCAAACAAAATATTTAAAAGCTTATTTATATATACAATTAATATAAAAATAAATAGTAAACATGTATTTATAAATAACTAGGGATGACGAGCAGAACACCGCTGGAAAGAGTTGTGCATCGATGACGTATGACTCTCCGCCAAGACTTGCTCATTTGCAGAGTCACCCTTTTTTAACCGAAATGTACGAGCTTATTTGGTGATTTGAAAGTTTGTTTTTGATGAAAGTAGTTCATTGGAGGTACCAACAACAACATATTTTTTTTAATTTCGTGAGGACTGCGTCCCTTTAAGAGTTGGTGTTCCAACTGGCTATGATTATTCAAACACCTGTCAATTTTCTAGGGTTTGATGTTGCCACTTTTCTAAACAATTTGAAGATCAATTTAGAACTCTAACATATAATGTCAGGCATACTTTGCTTGTTTGTTCATTAACCCATTAAGGGCAGGCTGATTTTGCTATAACGCCCATTTCCCATAGACACCTGCCCGAGCATTCTCGGAACTCGTCCTCAATTTAAATGAAACAAAACAAAACATCACCAAAGTATAAACATGTATAAAACAAAAGTCAAACCCATCCAGCAATATGTGCAAAAGTGTACATCAACGCTGTATGTTGTGAAAGTGTTTAAAAGTGTATTTTTGTGGAAAACTGATTTTATACTTTCTGATTAACCTGTTCCATATGGGAACCTGGTGGCCTGTGCATCAATTCAATGGGGATTTCAGAATTTAGTATGGAATGGGTTAATTTTAACAAATACAACTGATATGGTTTAATACAATCTTAAAGTATATTTTTTTCAAAGATATGTCATAGATTAGTGTCCATACATGTCCAGTCAGGTCATTTTTATTTTTATTTCATCAATCTTTGCACAATTTCTATTCATGCATCCCCTGGCTCAATACCATTATATACTGCTCATCTTATGGATGGCAAAAGATAATTACCATCATAAAGACACATCCTACAATGTACTTTAGTGTCTAGTCATAACGCAATGAATAACATGAATCAATTTGCCAGTGTATACAACATGAAGTTCAACTTGACACATGAACAGAAAAAGGTCAACTGAGGTACCAAGCATGATTATGGTTTTTAAATTCACTGAGATAAGCATAGACTGTCCCTTTAATGATTATTCATGTGATCTGTATTTATGGTGCTTGCCAGCACAATCCACCTGACAGTACGCCTGGTATTTACCAATATCTAAAGAAAAAGTTTGTTAATACATTCAATGCAAAAAACAATGAAATCGATGCTTCCCCAAGTGTAAACTGATAGGCCATTCTAGTCACCTGGTTTATGCATACCTGCTCATTCTTTGTTTGAACATGAATTCCATATTGTTATATTGAGCATGGTTACAGTATAATTTGTAATATCAATCTGATGAGCGAAAAGCCTAACTTACTGAGAAAAAAAGAAAGGTCATTTGTCCAAAAGTGCAGATGAGCTGATTAAAAACTGGTTTATCATCTTCCTATTTGTGAGGCAGATCCAGTTTGGCACACACATGTTCATGTATCCTTCAAATATTTTTGAGTGGTGGCATCAAACAAAGGTTCAGAGGGAACAAGACTATTGTGACTCCATCTCTTGAACCTCCGTGGTACAATTTACAACTGCAATACTGGACAGAAGCTGGTCAGGCCCTTGCTTGGCTGGTGAATTTCTAGAAGCCAGTTCAGGGCGCTATTTATAACCTCGTGGCTCAAGGATATTGGCTGTGTCACATTTTTCATAAAGCTTCATATCACAGGCCAAGCAATAAGCTTGACATTGTATGCATGCCTGCACTACTAACAACCCGTTCCCCCTGGGGTCTGTCCTGCATCCAGCATAGTGCCAGTGTACTGTGCATGCTCATTCAAATGGTAGTGACTGTGTACAGAGAGAAGGTACTGTAGACGCCTGTTCAAAATATGCAAACTACAACTTTATAGCCAGTCATGGACTATACACTCTGTACGAGATATGTGCATATTAAATGTACTGTTTACTATTGGGAGCAGTGATTTAAAAATGTTTGAGCTATCACATTTCATGCATACAGGTCAGCTGTATCATGAAGCATCCTACCATATAAGAAATTTGCGATAAAGCCTAAAATAATAAAGAGATATCACTATTTTTCTAAATAAACCATAACTGTAGACAGCTTATTCTAGAAACAGTTCTATAATAAGTATTGTTCACATTTTGTATATTTAACAATACTTGTAAACATTGGTTACACTGATTATCATCTTTACATTGGTTGTGTCTATCACATTTTAGAACTATTTTCAAGCACTAAAGCTGGGTTTTTGTTTCATCTGCAAATGGTAAATGATGCCTTTAAAATTCTTTACAGTTCAGAAGCTGTCCAACTATTGAAAAGATGTTGACACATACAGGGCGATACTGCAGGCCTGCATAGTATAGAGTTGAATATCAAATCATGTACAGTACATGTAGAGTCCTGCATGTTAACTATTAATTAGATATAAAGTTCAACGCTACCTTCTCGTATCAAAACTTTACAAAGACAAACATGTAACTCAAATTGGAACTGTTGTCAACATTTCAGCATAAAAAATAATGCAATTTTATAGCGTGTGTGAATGCATCATGTGTGTGTGTATGCGTGCGTGCAAGTAACTTGCAATGTACATTGTACATCATGTGTATTATCAAGCATGAAACACGTGAAGAGGTAACGTCACAATTT
Source organism: Diadema antillarum (assembly GCF_040938485.1). Classification (NCBI taxonomy): domain Eukaryota; kingdom Metazoa; phylum Echinodermata; class Echinoidea; order Diadematoida; family Diadematidae; genus Diadema; species Diadema antillarum. The sequence goes on from NW_027271120.1 coordinate 201,298, forward strand.
AGAGACTTCAAAAGGGGGGGGGGGGGGGGTCACTACATATTTTTTACATTCAGTGTGCCCAAGGCCATCATAAGGCTTGTGCTTTGATGCTGCTAACCCAGTCAACAGAACACGTTTGATTTTGAAGCATGCAATTAACTTTCAAATTGGCAGCACTTTCAGGGCTGTGTTCCATCGCAGGCTCTTCCCTACATACCCACACAGCATTCTTGTTAGCCCCATTACACAGCAGACAGTGAAACAATTGCATATAATAGTGACTTATATAGGCCTGTACGTCCACTCATAAACAGTTATGTACAAGATACTGTTATCCCCATAACACAACATACACTGAAACAATGGCACGCTGATTACACATTACGCTGTGTACGTGTAGGTACTGTTTAACAACATGGAACAACTTCTACAAGACAAGTTAAGAGAGCTAAAAATGACACAAAGAGAAAATGTATGATAAAATGGAAGACATTGACTGAAAAGCCAGTGAAGAAAATGACTTCCTTTGCAGTTTGTATCAATTCCATGCATACAGTAAGCTTTACAGATTATACTGTATTGTTGGGTTTGTATTTTCTTTATTTACCATACATCTGTACATTACAATAATATTGTTGAGCTGACTTTAGATGCAGGTACAAGTTGTATGAAAGTTACTATACTGTATGATATCAAATCCACTCTACTTTACCTTTATGGCAATGAGAAGAGCTTAAAATTCAACTGCACCAATGGTATTCACAGGGATGACATGATATTTCTAAAGAGTAACTGTGTGTGTGTGTGTGTGTTTTTCCTTGCACTAGAGCTCCTGCTGGCTGTTCCACTCTACAAACTCCTACTGTCTGACACAATGATACACTTACAACCCACTGAGGCCTTGTCCTCAATGAGGTCAAGGAAAGACTGATCACTGGTCACTCCTGGTGGGGAAGGGGCACTTGTTTTGTCTGCGCTACACAATGGGGGCAAACCAACCATGTCCATTGATCACAAAGCCCGCTGTAGAAATGGGCAGTGAGGCATGTCATCCCTGCACAGCAATTGTACGGTATCTGTTTGGCTTCCTATTTTCTTCAATAGGGCATGCAATAAATCCCTTAATAGCTAGAGAGGGATTCGGACAGGTACACCTCTTCAGGTTTTTAAAGATAGGTCATCCCTTTTGCATGTAAATTTTTAAAAATTTGGTGACAACACTTAGGTATTGAAGAATACACTATTTGGAGACCTCTTGTAAATTTTGAACTCAAGAGGGTCTTTATTTGTTGAGTTATGGGCAAGTCCAAGATAACGCGCACGTTACGTATGGGACATTCAGAGACTTTAATGACCTGAAAAGTAGTGTTAATGGCCTTTGATCATATTGAACTTCATCATGGTGATTGATATCTAGAAGAAGTATAATCATGTAAAAAATTGAGAAAAATGACCTTGACAATTATATTCTAGAAGAGAAAATATGTGCCGTTACGTATGGGACCAGAAAAATTTCGTTTTTTTGAACATTTTTTTCAACCTCAAAACTCTCTGAAAGTATTTCATTCTACAACTTGAAACTCACTGTGATGAAAGTCACAACACTCAAGATTATTACAAGTAAGTTTCATGTCATTAGGCAAAAAGCTCTAATTACAGGTTCTAATTAAAGACAGACATGACGTGTTACGTATGGGACAGTTACGTATGGGACAGTTTGTCCCCCATTCATTTAGTGTGTGAAGAACCATGTTTATGGGTATTTTGCATCATTACTGAAGTAAAATCAGTTGAAACTACTCAAATACTGATCCAGATTGTCAAGGAAACAATATTCCCCAAATATTCACCATTATAATCATATTCAATCATATTTCTATATTTTTATGACCAACCTGGGTATGCATGCCCTTTGTCCCCCATTCATTTAGTGTGTGAAGAACCATGTTTATTGGTATTTTGCATCATTACTGAAGTAAACTCAGTTGAAACTACTCAAATACTGATCCAGATTGTCAAGGAAACAATATTCCCCAAATATTCACCATTATAATCATATTCAATCATATTTCTATATTTTTATGACCAACCTGGGTATGCATGCCCTTTGTCCCCCATTCGTTTAGTGTGTGGAGAACCATGTTTATGGGTATTTTGCAAAATAATTTTGCAAAATACCCATTTAAACAAATTTTTTGCATAATTATTGAGGTGGAATCAGTTGAAATTACTCAAATACTGATCCAGATTGACAAGGGAACAATATTCCCAGATATTTACCATCATAATCACATTCAATCATATTCTATATTTTTTATGACCAACCTGAGTATGTATGCCCTATTTTTATCAGGATAGTTACTACTGAAAAATTGAATAGTTTAAAGTGTTTACTTGCATTGATGAAGGGCAGTTTGCCATTTAGTTTCAATAAAAAACAACTTGACACAACAAATATTAAGTTTAATAAATAAGCAATACCTGCTGCGTGGAACCCCAGTAATCGAGTAGATATATGATGTCTGTCTAGCAGTCAAGTCATTGATTCGAGTCACACCTCAGTATGTATACCCATGAATTTTGTTGTGGCTACTACTGAAAACTGAATAAGGACAATTTGTGTATCACTTGCAATAAAAAAAAAATCATTTTACTTTTTTTTCCTTCTATATATATCACAACCATTTCAAATTGGATCTCCATCACATAAACTTTGAATTCCTCTAGTCTTAGGATTTTATGCTCTTAAGTAATTCATATAATTGGTTTCCAATCATCTCTTTAAATGTTGAAAACTGAATCCCCATTTCTACAAAAAACTATACCATCCCTTTAATGCTGATTTTTCATTGTGTATTTTGCCATTTTCCCCTCCCCCTTTCTGAAAATTGTTCAGTCAAGTTCATGTATTGTTTCAAGTGTCTATAACTAAAAAAGTAGCTACAATGTTGGGATGCTTTCTTCAGGATGATTGACCATTTGTGTACTGAGAGACCTTCCCAGCTAGCTACATGCATTCACATGCAATATGTATGAGGATGTCCCATACGTAACGCATTTGTCCCATACGTAACATTATTTCAATGCCTAATAAAAAATATTTCTTTTACTTTTTTTCTTTTTTCTCTGGTATTTAATTTCTCTAAACAATAAATTAGAACTTTCCAAAAGGGCATTAAAATAACCTTAGCAATTTAAGAAAAAACCTAAAAAAATGACCTCATTTTGTTACGTATGGGACACCTCATGATAGGACACGAGCTAATTTGCATAATCATTTGCATAATCCCTACATTTTCATACCAAGTTAAACTATGTGATGAACTTTTTATGTCCACATATTAATCAAATATTATTTGCTTTCCTTTGAATTAATATGAATTTTTATAAATGTCCCATACGTAACGCTGTGTTTCACATTTATGCAAATGAAGCCCTTGAAATTTGCATAAAAATCAAAACTTCAACTCATAAGCTTCAAAATGATACCAAACATGTCAATATTGAGCAAAGATGAAATTTTGCCTTCTGAGGGGACCTTATCTTGGACTTGCCCTTATATTGACCGTTGAGATTCAAATAATCATTTTGTACTACGAAAAAATTACAAATCTAAACTACTAGTCTAGTTTTACAGACCTGTGTGATGCACTTATGTAGTTCATGTAAGTGATGTATTATTATTCACCATAGATAACAAAGTAAAAGAAGCTAGTGAATTCTTCCTTTCTGACAGCTTTAACATGTATATCTTTCGTTCAAAGTATAAGTACATGTATCATATTACAACCACAGGAGGATTAGTATATGATGCAGCTGTGCCTCGTACACAGAATATGTTATGGTGAGCATTATTTGGTGAATTATTTGAATTTTAACGGCTAACAACCTTCAAATATCACAGAAATGTTATAGCTTTACAATAGTCTTGTCATTCTGGTGGAATATACCATGTTCTGTGCTATTTGGGAAGGAATGCTTTAAAAGGGATGGCCCATCTTTAAACTCTATACCATCACTTAATGAAATTCTTCGTTCATAGCATGCAAAAGAAAAAAACAACACCAAACAAAAACCCACACACAAAAAAGAGCAAAAACATGCAAACTACAAATTTATCTAGAGCTCTATAGTACTCGAGAGCCTGCACAAATATTACAGAAGTATGAAACTGTTTTGCATGTTGTGCATGTTGAGAAAGGCGAGGAACAACAACACAGTTGGAAAGGGACAAAGGGTACAGGAGTTCCGCTGACTTGAAGTTTGATAAAGATAGGCACTCATCATAATAAAAGAAGGATCCTCCTATCTACCATTCATGTAAAAACTCTCTCAAACAAACAAACAAACAAACAAACAAATCCTCTTTTGTTTCCGATGAGCCTGTACCCTGGAATGTACTGAATGAACTTGTCCTAGATCTGATCAATCGCTTTGTTCTGTTTCCATACCAAACTCCAATAATTGTTCTTTCATATCATATCTATACACATGAATAGATACATACTGTTAATGATACAGAGTAAACAAGTTGTATTGTAATGTCAGTTGATTCAAGTCGTTAGAACTAGGATAACGTTTAATGATGCAGGGGACAAAATGAATGCCCTCTTGACCACCACAGATCAGCCAATCCTCAAGTCACTCAAAAAAGAAAGTTTAGTCCTAGAAAACAAAAGTGTAGATTCATCTCACTCTCAAGACTGATGTTGATATACATTACGATGTTCGTTTGTCTGCATTTATTACTTCAATCTCCTAAACTACACAGTATCATTACAGAGGTTGTTTCTTTTCAAACCAATTAAAAAAAAAGAATATAACAAAATATTTGGGTGTCTTTTTGTTAAAAAAATAAAAAATAAAAAAGTGATATTTCTTGAAGCTTATAATTTTCATTCACTGATTGCTTCTTAAATACACAAATGTAAATGCATGTATGTTTAAAATATTCATCTGACTTGCATGATCCGTATTTGATAATCACCTCATAGAGTCTATATGACTGACATTGTGCATACAGTCGAACTTGTTTTTTAATCATTTTTTTTTTAATGGACTGTATTGTTAAATGAAGACTTGGCTTTTGATGCAGTGTTGTGAACCCATGCCATTACATCTTATATTCTATCAAGTTTAAATAAATACAATTTTGCAGTTTGGGTGTAACACTAAACTGACAAAAGACGTCAGTTATGAAGCATTTTAGGAAACCCACACCAAGGGTTACCGGTACTTTATCAATTCATAGTTTTAGTTTCATAGCTTTTTTTTTTTTTTGGGGGGGGGGGGGGGGTAGATGACTTTCTTTGTATTCTACTTCATAAAGTAACACAGATGATGTTCTCCTTGAATCAACAAAAGTCATTAACTTGTAACTGTGATCTTGAATTGATTCATATCATAGGACAGTGTACACAGGTATGCTCGGGATCCATCCAACATTTCAATGGACGCTTTAAATTTCCCCATACATTTTGCATCAGATCTCCATGCTTAAACGCTGCAGAAAAGTATGCAAGATGATGATGAAAGAGTAAAAAATATTAATAATGATATAGTATGAATTAGAAAAATACCTTTAATGTAGACTAGTCTCTAGATCTCGTATTTGGTAGTGATAATAAAACTTGAAATAAAAAATAGATACACACCATATCATATTCATACAATTTCGTTTTCAAAATAAAGTCAACTCTAAAAACACTAAATTGCTATAAAATAATCTAACCATCAGCGTGATTGATGGCTTCCCATATAACACATCCCGGTTTAGAACCTATGCAAATCTACATTTTACTGTGGCCCAATGCCTCCTATTGATATACATCAGGCACAGGGTATACACTGTACCAAACCTTCAAACTATATCTGAAAGTGGAAGGGAGGACCAGCAGGGACAGACAAAGTGCATTTTAGATGAGATATGAATATCGAGAAGTGGGAGGTTCTGCTTAATTAGTTTCAGAACTAATCAACAGAGAAGTTAGTTAATAGATCCACATTTGCTACAACCCATAAACTGTTCCAGCAAAAAAGAAGAGAGTGCAAAGAGATGAATTGTATTTCCAATTATCCTCTGTTCTCTAGGCCATCTAGGCCTAGTAGGAAGCTTTTCTTCGATGGCGATAGACTGAAGTGTTGCTTTGATTTTTAGGATAGGTTTGGCAAATATCTCAGTGATAGAGTAAATAAGAAGCAGAACATGTAAGATCAAGCCAGCTCAAATGGGGTAAAACAAAAAACTATTATTTTGCTTTAAATAACAACGAACATGATAGAAACCACCACAAGATCACCCAAGACTCAGGCAGGGAAAACATCGAGCTAACACTAGAACAGTAACAGTAACACTGTAATTTAGAATCTGGTTTCATTATTCACGTCTCAATTCTACCCACACACGAATTTTACGCGTGTCCGACAGTTTTAGATCTATTCCATATCGTTTCATTTGATACACTTGAGTTTTTCTTTAGCATGGATACAGGACTGACTCCCCAAACGTTGCTTTTCACAATTTGATCTCCTCATCATTCCTAAAGCAGTACAAGTCGTGAACGTATTAACGAAACGTGAGTTCTGTCGAGCTCCGGTGACGAGCCCGGTGGCTGCTGCATGCTGTACAAGTATCTACGTACACTGTACCGTATGTACCGAACTAAAAATCCGAGGGCAGACGCCGCGGAGTGTGGGTACGGTCTGGGTACGGTACGCGGTGTGTGTGGCATGCCGCTCCTGACGTCTGCACTCCACTGGCAAGCTGTACCTGTGATGATGGGATGATGGGACGTCGTATAGAAACCTATGTGGAGTTGTGGTCTGACAACGGAGGATGCATTACCAGACGAGATCGCCTCTGAGTAATACATCTTGGTCTGATAGTGACACATAAGTATAATCTGGACTCCCTAATCGTATTAATAATCTCAATGTTTTGTTTTTGGCGTAGAAAACACATAAAATATCTCGCGGTGGTATAAAAGGAACTTACCTTCATTCGAGAAACACTCCTGCAAAGTGCGACAATGCCGACATGTCCGATGGAAAAACTGTCCAGTAAACGAAGGGGAAAATTATCATACAGTGTTAGGATTGTCCAGAAACGATTACAGGATTGCTCGAAGTCGGGCACAAGATCTTCCGTAAAAAGCTAGTCAATGGTATTTTTGGGGTCGATGCGATCCCAATAACTTGCGGATTGTATAAAGCGTCCATGAACGTACACAGCTACAGCATCAAAACCCACAAATTCGTGTTCCCGTGCGTGCCTGGCCTCTGGTTTACTCGTTCCGTTCGTCGTAGCTGACGATCTGATGCGCGCATGCTCAAGCGCGCAAGCCGGCTTACTGCTAAAATGTACGGACACTATTTATGGCTGGAGTTCAGGGTCAGCATACTTTTTTTTTTTAACGAGAATATTCGAATATTTGTAAGGGTTAGGATGATGATTTAATATGATATTGGACACAGCTCTATGAATAAGATCTCACAAGCAATAAGTTTCTATCTCTAATAATATTATTTGTGTATTTATGAATTTTCATTGGGATGGATGTGCGCTAGACATTTGAAAATATTCTATTCGGGACATAAAAACACCCCTATTTGAAGAAATGAACGCGTCCACTTGCACTGCGTTTTAGGGCGAGGAAATATAGGTCGGGTTCACCGTTACCAACCGAATGTGCTCGTAAAGGAAACTTGTCACAGTGTAGATGTATCGGCCAAATTGAAGCTGTAGAAGAGGAACGACAAGGATTAGTTTGCTCGCCGTCACTCCAATTGGACCAATAAATTGTGAAGATGGAAAATGGTAGACGGAGTCGCAAGATCCCATCTCCTCCCTTTTCCATCCTCCCCCACCGTACCCCTCCCCGCCAGAGAAAAACAAAACAAAAACCAAAGACCGTGACAATGCAACAAAGAAGTAGCGGTTCGCAATCCAACAAGATTGGTCCAAAAAAAAAAAAGTTGTGACAATACACGTTCATGGCAGTGTTGGTAGCACTATTTCTGGAGACTACATCAGAATGTTAAAATGCCTCACTTTTTTGAACTGCCATCCACTCTGACTGAGCGTTTATGATTATTTGATTCCGCATTAACAGTGTTTCATTTTGACCATCTGTTGGGTTCCTTAACGATTGTAAAACCATAATATTTTGTCTGTAGACACGACTGGATGAAAAGAGAAATAAAATTGTGAAATATTAGGGTTATGTTCGAGGGAAATCGATTGAAGAATTAGGCGGAGAACCAGAGAGAAAAAAAATGAACGACATAAGTAACAGCACACACACACACACACACTCTCTCTCTCTCTTTTATGATATTCTTTATTGGAATTTCATTCAATAACACACACACACACACGCGCGCACACACACACACACACACAAGCTTTCATTTTGCTTTCAATTCAGATATCATCTGGCTTCAGAAAAAAAAGATGTACCAAAAGATCGAAATATGCATAGGCAGTGTCCTTGTAAAAAGATATATATATATATATTTTTCCTCATTTTCTGTAATTCTCTGTCCCTTCAAGATGGCATTATTTCATATCACAGAAATAGTATGCAGGACCACTGATAAGATGTTCCCGACAACGAAATTAGCTTACAACCACGTCCCACAGTAGGCCCGTATAGTCACAGGCCTATAGTGGCAACGACGAATTAGAATTATTCTAAATGGATCAATATGAATCCGTATAAGACGTTATGATCAGATCAAATTTTGCCATTTGTTTGAAAAAAAGAGAAAGAAATTAAAGGCACCAATTTGACTTGTTAAGTTCGGGTATCCTTCCTATTACGTCCCGTTCGATTCAAGGGAACGGCAACAAAACAGATTTATACCCCTATAAACATAGGCCCTACATAATTAATCATAGGGTGTGCAACGAGCACAATACGAAAAGGTGAGAAACTGCTTTGGTTTGTCAAAGTTTCCTCTCATTTTCCGTACTCAACTTGTTTTTACCGATTAGCCTATATACCTTCTCGAAGATTTTGGAGTGATCCCTGACGTCACTCCAAAATGAGTGAAAATGAGCATTTTCACTCAAAATTCACTCCAATTTCACTCGAAATTCACTCTTTTTTGTATTCACTCTTTTTAGAGTGAAAATTTTCACTCGATTTTTTTTAGAGAGAACATTGATATTCTCTTTGCTGCATTATACTCTCCTTGATTTTATGATGTGAATTAGGATCTGTACGTCATCTTTAAACTATAACATGGTTGAAACAGCAGTAAAAAAAAAAATGATGCGGGTTTCACTTTCAAGCACTGAATTCTTGTAGCCAATGGGAATAAAAACATGATGAGAAAATATAATGTTCAGGTACGGCTTCAAATTTAGATTTCTCCCCCCCCCCCCCCCCTTCATCATTGAAATCTCAAGCAATATAGAAGTCATCAGAGTAAAATTGTCATGCTCTCTTTAAAGGCCTGAATAGCACTATTCATAATGATTTATGTATAAAACGTGACACAACAGGGAAATCGAGAAATCGTGAAATTTATACCTTCGTTCCATTTGTTTTCCTTTATTCTTGTTAGATAATAACAATGATAATAATACAGAGAGCTCCCAAATAACCATATCCGAAATGACAGTCGAATGAGAAATTGAGGTGGTTGATCATGACGTGACTAAATTTTGATTAACTCTATGCTTACCATGGACAACCTGCCTGTGACGTCATCAGCATTTTGAGGCGATAACCTATAGGGAGATTTAAGGATCAGAAGGGAGTATATACAAAAAGAAAGACTGCAGTACACAAGACGGTGGCCAATTGCATAACCTCATATATACTTAGCAGGAAGCGTGTGATAGGAATATTCCGTGGGTATATGAACGTAATTATCTTGATGATGTGGGAAAGTTACCAATTATTGATAATGGACAAAACGTCAGACTAATGAGGAACTGAGGGAAAAGGGCATGATATAACAATGATGACAAATTCACGACCTTTCCTATAATGGCAGTAAAAATGTCTGCATGTGTTATGGGCATAAAAAAAGAACTCTCCATTTTACTTGAAAGGCCATGCATGTTGTGACTTCACAACTACAGGGTTATAGTATACGTTCATACTCTCTTCTTTGAACAGAAATATTCGTTATGATATAGTTCCGTGTTTCTCTAGCTCTTATGGATGAAGATGTCCAAATTGAGTTAGATATACAAATATGAAACTGTTTCTTCTATACAGATATATCTTGTGACGTTACTTTCCACGTTTCAGGGCCTAAAAAATAAGCGAAGAGTATAACACCCATTCTCTCTTCTATCTTCTCTCTCACCCTCTCCCCCCCCCCTCCATCTCTCCCTCTCTCTCTCTCACTCTTCAATGACGAATAAATGACTTTCTTCCAACCGACCAATCACATCAAAGTAATAATGATTATAACCAATGCTGCAATGAAGCGACTCGGACAAGCTCGTTAGTCAACCCAGAAACATGCTCGTAGACTATCTAAATGTGCATTCAAAGGAGGTACAAGCAGAACATCAAAGAAAAAGAGCGAGTTCTCCTTTCCACGCATGTATGTTTCCCATAGACCGAAAGTGACCGCTAGATCCAAAGGGAGGTGTCGGGATACACTGGGAGGGGGAGCACAAGGAGGAGGAGGAGGAGGAGAGGAGGAGGAGAAGAATGAAAAGGAGGGGGATGGGAGAGTGGGGAGGAGGGGAGGAGGAGGAGGAGGAGAAGAGGAGGAGGAGGTGGAGGAGAGGATGAGAGGGAGGACGGGAAGGAGGAGGAAGAGGTGAAGGAGAAGGGGGAGGAGCTAGAGGAAGAGGATGATGAGGTCGGGATGGGTGGATAGGAGGAAGACCGCCTAATAGCAGAGTTTCGGGAGCAAATTTAACGTTTCGGGAGGGAATAATCTAGGTCCCCCACTTTGGTTCCTATTTTGTATATTGCCATTAATTTTGTACAATAGTATAACTTATTAGAGTATATGTTTGAATGATTTCTTTCATAACCACGTCAAAAGTATATCTATATATAGTGTATAGTGATAGTCGATGTAACTCAGTTATGTCTGTTTCTTTGCTTTTGTGAACAGAAAATGAAGATAAAGTCAAATCAAATCAAATCAAATCAAATCAAATCATGTTGTAGCGAGAGGACAAGGACAGGGAAACAGCAAAGGTTATGCAAGGACATAAGAGAAAGACACTATTCATTATAATTATAATATTTCATTTACATGCATCTTCAAATCTTTACTAATCTAATTTAGGCTGCTCCCTTTGTAACTTTACGCAGAGCTGCCAAGCACGAGGGGTTCAATTCAAATAAATTCAATTGTTTTTCCATCAATAAAAGGAAATATATTTTACAAGGTGATACATTTATCAATTCAACTTTTAAACAATTTGGAAGGTCAAATCACTGAATATGATACAAAATATATGTACGAGGGATATTATAGCGAAAAAAAGAACAATGCACACTTTGCCGTCGTAAAAAAAAAGGGGTAAATATAATATGTTCCACTAAAAAACAAGGTCTTGTAGATGTAGGACGTGGATCACTCAAAGGAAAAAAAGTTGATATACGTAAATATAATATATACATATATATATATATATATATATATATATATATATATATATGATATATGTATATATATATATATATATATATATATATATATATATATATATAGTGTCTACATGTAATTATGCACGTAAATATGCCTGCAAAAATCGTATGTGATATGTGTGTATATATAATTATATGTATTATATAAACTCTGTCATATCGCGATTTCGTGTGTAAGATGTATGTATATTCCTATCCACTTTTTTCTTTATGCATTCGTTGTTAATTGCACATGCAATATTGCTGTTCTCACATCTATAGCCACCTCCCCCTCCGTCTTAAAACAAAATCAAACACACAACAGAGATTTAAAAAAAAAGTGAGAGAAGCTACAGTGTATCATCAATGTTTATTTGCAACGACGGTCTTGTTGAGTCACATACCTAAGCTGCATGAGAACAAGTTTTGTGTGTGTGTTTGGTTTTGTGTTTGTTTCTCTATTTTTTCCATGAAGAAATAGATAAACTAACCTAAACCAAGCAACATTTATTAGTATTATAACAAAAACTCAGGACAATAATGTTCTTCATCCAACAGACGATGATGGCGTATATCATCAACAAAATGAGGAAATGTGCATATCTTCACCTCCCCGTCCTATATAACTGTGCACCAGTAACCCCGCCCTTTTGCGCATCCATTTTCATTTCATCCATTCCATCCAGATTCATTTCATTGCAAATGAGGGCTTACGACAGGAAATAATTGGCAGAAAGAATAGTGCATCGAAGGTAGACAATTTGATTAATTGACGTATTACGGGCCCATATTGCGTGGCACTCTGGTGAAGATCGATTGTATCGCACTCTTCTCCACCGACATACTGCGTATAAGATTAAAGTGCAAGAGGAATTTGAGGTAAAGGTAAAAACCATTCTTTTGCCAAGAAAGGCATGCAGAGTCGGAAATCTATACAACTACCTTATATTCATGTCATTTTGCGCAAAGATTACAGCTGATCAGTCATCGCTCGTCGTTGAGGCCCAATGTCACTACCCTCGTGCACTGCCTATATAGCTCCATCATGCAACCCTACATAATATCACCCAACACAGCCACTCCGAGAAAAGGAAACAAAATAATAACAACAACAACAACGACGACGACGACGACAATTACTACAACAACATTAACAAAACACAAGCAAACTAAAATCAGGTTACCCAATCACGACGACAAATATCTCCCGCCAGATCTCATGGATTTTTCAGGGCAGTTCTTGTGTTGTCTTGATGATCATATTCATTATTGATGTACAGCAGCTTCAGGGGAGAAGGGAAAAGAACTATGTAAAGCAACACCTGCTTAAGCCATCGCATAAAGAAACCTGGTAACTTAAATATAAACAGTATATTATTATGTGCATTTTAGAAAACTCGCAGAGAACGCATTACAGTAACACATCTTCAAAACTCCAGGATTAAACATTGAAAAAATAGAATACTCTCAATAATGCCGTAAGGATGTCATGTAAATACCCAATGAAAAGAGAAAGCTTTGGTAGATCACAGAAGAGATCACACAGTTAATTGTATATCCATAGTCACCTTTAAATCATAATCGCTATGATAAGTGAACCTCACAGTATTTTTTCTGCCTCGTTTTAGATAAAAACTGCAATTCTGTATTTGCATTTGTTAATATCTGATAAACACAATGTTGCAAGTTTTACCTTTCTCTAGAACCTTCAGTATACTTATATTGGTGTATAATGTACTTGCCGATCGCTGGTGAGATGGTGAAGAGCTGATCACACAATCTCAAACAGGGATTGAAATACACACACGACACACACATACACACACATTTGTATCATATCATATTATATCATATATATATATATATATATATATATATATATATATATATATATATATGTTGATAAGGTAGTCCACGTGTTATATAATATACATTATATATATACATATATAACTATAAATATATATATACATGTAGCATATATATATATATATATATATATATATATATATACATTATATATATACATATATAACTATAAATATATATATACATATATATATATATATATAGATAGATAGATAGATATACATATATGTATATATATATATA